>NW_027067768.1:0-9763 GCF_032884065.1 Artemia franciscana
AGCTTCTCTTTGATACTGTACAATAGCATCCTTATTCAGATCAGGTTGCATGTAGCTTTTTCTAAATGTTAGCAAGTCACTTATACCTTATGCTGTCTCTGCTAAAGCTGGGTCACCATTTTTTTTTGAGAATCTTGTATGACAGGGATGAATGAAGCTGGAAAATAGAAATATTTGTTCTAGACAGTGGGGTCCACAAGTTTTTCTGGGTAACCACTCATTTAACAGGTCATTATTTTAGGGATTGATGGCTCATTCTTGAAGTCTGGGTGATCTCTCTATAAAGTGTTGACCTAGTCTGGAATATGGGTGATCAGTCTATAGAGTGATGGCCTATTTTCTAAATCTGGGTAACATCTCTATGGACTGATGACCCTGTCTGGGTTATCAGTTCACAGAGAGGTCACCTAGAGCAGGCCATCAGCCCCTGGAATTATCACCTATCAAAAAAGTGATCATCCAGAAAACCTTCTGGACCCCACTGGTTCTACAGACCTAAGAAAGTATTAACTTGATCAGTGACACCTCCCTGACCCTCTTATAGTTCAATAGAATAGGTAACAGGACTTACAGTTTTCTAGACAGAGATATTCAAAGGTTTTCCTTCCAAAATCAGATTCTCCTAGACAGTAATTATTTACTCCTCTATGGGATTTCCCTGGGCAGAAGAATCATCCAAAGAGCCTGGTGCACAACTGTTGCAAAATGGATGTGTTAGTTTAACAAGCATGAGAGAAAAAAAAAGTGCAGCTATGATCTCATTAATTTGCTAATATTACTTGCTCTATGTACTTAGTACTGTACTTGCAATTTTCAAAGTTTCTTTTTAATCTTCTTCTTAGTTCTTTATCTTAATTTTTGCAATTTTCTAGTTTCTTTACCACTCCAACGGTATACTATGAACCTGTTCCTGTAGGTTCTTGTTCTTTGTAATGTGCCTTTACTGCAATTGGGATATACTTGTAGGCTTCTCTGTGATACTCTACAATAGCATCTTTATTTAGATCAGGTTGCATGTAGTCTTGAAAGTAAGTTACTGCTTTACATCCCGGTATAAATAACTAAACAAAGCTGGGTACAGGCTACGCTAAATGTATGAAAGTCTCTTGAAAGTAAGTTACTGCTTTACATCCCGGTATAAATCACTAAACAAAGCTGGGTACAGGCTATGCTAAATGTATGAAAGTCTCTTAAGTCTTGAAAGTAAGTTACTGCTTTACACTAAACAAAGCTGGGTACAGGCTATGCTGCAAAAGGCTCATAATAACCTCATCTACAGAAAAACAGCTAAGAAAAATAATGGATTTAAAAACAATTGTAGTTTGCCCTTTGCTATTTTGCAACAATTATAAGTGTTTCCTGTTTCACTATGCTTGTCAAGGGCTTGAAAATGTTCACTATCAAAGACCTATTCCAGCTTTCTTTTAATAGAGACCTATGTTTATATTCTTTGTTTCTTATAGGAGCAGCTATATGGAAGTGCAAAACAAGCTACACGGAGGTGGTGGGTCAGACCAGTCCTTAGAAAAAGAGAAACAGATGGTGCCTTCAGCAAATTGGTGCAGGATCTAGAAAAGGAAGATCCACAATGGTATTTCGAATACCTTAGAATGACTCCTACAAAATTCAAGGAACTCTTAGCAATTGTTAAAAGTAAGATTGAGAAGAAACATACCAATTGGAGGAGACCTATTTCAGCAGCTACGAGACTTGCACTGACGATCAGGCATCTTGCTACAGGAGAGTCAAAGAGGTCTTTGTCCTACCAGTATTTGATTGGCCGTTCGACAGTCACTCTTATAGTGGCAGAAACGACAGAGGCCATTTGGACTAGCATGAAAAGCCAATGTTTGAAGCCACCAACCCAATCCACGTTCCAGACAATCGCTGACAAGTTTATGAGGCGGTGGGACTTTCCAAATTGCATAGGAGCAATTGATGGAAAATATATCAGGTTAAGATGCCCAGAAAACAGTGGCTCTACGTATTTCTGCCACAAGAGATTCTTTAGTGTTGTACTGATGGCAGTTGTTGATGCTGACTATAAGTTTCAGTTTGTAGACGTTGGAGCAGAGGGTAGTGCTGGTGACTCAAGTATATTTGCCAGGTCATCGTTTGGGTGTGCCATTCTGAACGGAACAATTGAAACTCCTGAGCCTAAGCCCATCCCTAATGGGACCATCTTACCACATGTTTTCGTAGCTGACGAGGCATTCCCCTTGAAAATGAACATAATGAGACCATTTCCAGGTGGCTTGAGTGTAGCTGACAGGCAGAAAAGGGTCTACAATTACCGTTTGTCTCGAGCTCGCTTGGTTGTAGAAAACGCATTTGGAATCTTAGCTGCACGCTGGCGTATTTTTAACTCACCTATTAATTGCAAACTTGAAACAGTTGATTCAATAGTCAAAGCTTGCTGTTGCTTGCACAATTTCGTAATGAGCGAGAACTCGCAGTATTGTCCAATTAACTTCGTAGATGCCCAGAGTGGAAACAGGGAGATTATCCCTGGAGCCTGGAGAACCATGGTCTCTGATAACTGGCTTCAGCGGCAGCAACGTCAGGGAGCAAACAATTTCGCAGTTACTCCCATGACAATAAGGACGAAATTTCTGGAATACTTCAATTCAGGGCAGGGCGCCCTACCATGGCAGGAAGAGTACCTGTCTGGATAATATTCTCATGCTTAGTTTCTCCATTTTCAGTAGGCCTATTTATGAACATAGTTCTGTTTTTGGTTATATGCTCAGAGCATCATTTCTCCTCTTCCTTTCAGTGCATTCCTTCTTTTTTGTATAATACAAGTTGATCTGAAGCAACAAAATATAAGCAAACAGCCAAGTCAAACTCTGGTTAATGGCGCAAAAGTTTTTTTAGGTCAACCTCTTCAAGCTGCGCTTTTGCAGAAGGTATAGTATTTGATATCACTCTAAAAGAACCTGCATTTTGTTCGTTCTAGAGCTAACTTGGTATCTAATACAACATTTACTTTATCCAAAAGGTAATTGCCGAATCTATGTTATTTAGAAGTCACCCAAAAAGAAGTTCTTCTATTTACCCAAATCAATAGCCCCAAACTGCTTTCTACTCAATCTGACAAAATGATATGGTCCTTCGACTTTCTTAAGAAACTACAGTCAGGATACCAGGGAACGCAAATTGGCAAGATACTGAGTATCTGCCAAAACGTGGTAACAGATACCATGATACATTGAAAACTCCAACTAATAAACCTGATATTTCTTGGTCCACTGAAATAAAAAAGAAGCTTTATATTCAAATACAGTAAAAAATTAACTTAAAAAGAATAACTGACAGAACACTGCCATCAGTCGAGAGACATCTGATCAATAGACAATTTGAAAAGAAGCTCCTGAATTTTAAATTTGATGAAAGCTTTCTTTTTGTCACTTAGTTTTTTAATATCTGCAGCAAGAACAAGACAAAACATCTCGTCTGGGTCTTGCTCCTTTCCAACAATACCGATCAGATCTCTCTCGAATTTTGACTTTGAACACTCTCCCTTTGAAGCTTTCTTTCTCTTCGGGGTGGGGGACCTGGGCTGAGCGAATGAGCACGACGATGTCCTGCCATTTGGGGATTCAAACAAGATAGGATTCGTTTCTTCCACATAGTCTAACTGGACCTGGCCACTGTCTTCATATATGACATTTTCTTCGGGTTCCTCTGTCTCTTGGATCTCTCCGCCTGACCCAACTTCAACCTTAAAAAAGTAAAATTACATCCAAATGACATATTTACCGATTAAGCTGATAACCGTTTTTCAGTCTGCTCTTAACTGTTCATGTTTGTCTTTAAAGTGGCAGTAGTACAGCAGACGCTAGCAAAAACATAAGACATAAAAAATACTTGAAAAAGATAAAGGCTTTCAATGACACAGCCACAAATACATTTAGGCTAATCCTGAAGTTTTTAGCCCCATTGATAACATCATTACGCGGTGTTGGAACGCGTGATATCATATTCCTTGTAGCATCAACAATCCCAAGAGAAGAAAGATCAATGGTATATTAATGAGTTTCAGGCTTTCAGTTTTGTAAATATATTCATCCTTCCATATATTCTGGATGCCTTCTTGCGGTTTCCATTGTTCTGCTCGTAGTTAACTACTATCCAGAATGGGAATATTGTGTAATTGAATATAGCGGGTGAACTGGAAGTCAGAATTGAATTAAAATTGGACCAAAGATGTGTAATGGTCCATGGTCCAAATCAAGTTGTAAGATGAAGACCCTAGCTCAAACAAGAGCTAAGAGCTCATATGGCACTTGTGACGAAGCAAGAAGAGCTACAAGCTAAGAGCTCATTTGGTATGAGCTATAACAAAATTCTAAGAATCAATAGATTGATTTATAAGGAAAATCAGAGGCTTAGTACCGGTCAGGATTTAAAATAAGAGCCCTGAGTCATGATGTCCTTCAAAATATCAAAATTCATTAAGATCCGATTACCCACTCGTAAGTTATAAATACATAATTTTTCCTCTCCCTTTAGCCCCCCAGATGGTCGAATAGGGGAAAACGACTTTATCGAGTCAATTTGTTCAGCTCCCTGACACGCCTATCAATTTTCATTATCCTACCACGTCCAGAAGCACCAAACTCCCCAAATCACTAAACCCCCCCCCCAACTCCCCCAAAGAGAGCAAATCCAGTACGGTTATGTCAATCACGTATCAAAGACATTTGCTTATTCTATCCACCAAGCTTCATCATGATTCCTCCACTCCAAGTGTTTTAGTGTTTTCTAAGAACCCCCCCCCCCCGCCCCAACTTCTCCCAATTTCAAAAGATCTGGTCAGGATTTGAAATAAGAGCTCTGAAACATGAATTCCTTCTAAATATCAAACTTCATTAAGATCCGATCACCTATTCGTAAGACAAAAATAACCCAATTTTCACGTTTTCCAAGAATTTTGGTTTCCCCCTCGAACTCCCCCCAATGTCACAGGATCTGGTCGGAATTTAAAATTAGAGCTTTAAAGAACCAGATCCTTCTAAATATTAAATTTCATTAAGATCTGGTCACCCTTTTGTAAGTTAGAAATACTTCAATTTTCAAAATTATCCCCCCCCCCAACTCCACCAAAGAGAGCAGATCCGGTCTGGTTATGTCACTCATGTATCTTAGACAGGTTTTTATTCTTCCCATCCAGTTTCATCCTGATCTCTCTGCTTAAAAGTATTTTCTAAGATTTCTGCCCCCCCCCCCCCAATGACGCTGGATCTGGTTGAGATTTAAAATAAGAGATCTGAGTTACGAGGTCCTCCTAAATATGAAGTTTCATGAAGATCCGATCACTCCTTTGTAAGTTAAAAATACGTCATTTGATCTAATTTTTCATAATTATCCCCCCCCCAATAGAGCGGGTCCGTTCCAATTATGTAAATCACGTATCTAAGACTTCTGCTTATTTTTCCTAACAATTTTTATCCCAATCCCTCCAATCTAAGCGTTTTCCATGATTTTAGGTTCCCCCAACCCCAACCTCCCTCCAATGTCACCAGATCCGGTCGGGATTTAAAATAAGAGCTTTGAGACACGCTATCCTTCTAAATATCAAATTTCATTGAGACCTGATCACCCATTCGTAAGATAAAAGTACCTAACTCCTCCCCCCAATGTCACCAGATCCGGTCGGGATTTAAAATAACAGCTCTGAGACACGATATAGTTCCAAACATCCAATTTCATTAAGATCTGATCAACCATTAGTAAGTCAAAAATACTTCAATTTTTTCTATTTTTATGGCACCAAGTGCCATAAAAAGGCAAAGAGGAGGGAATTTTAAGAGTTGAAATAAAAAGGAGTTTCTTGCTTGGTATACCTCTTAAAAGCGTTGGCAGATTTATTAGAAAATAAAACCAGATATGCCTTGCATTGTGACACATTCAGTTATGATATGAAGACTAGCTCAAGTAGGGCAAGGAAAAGTCGGATTTAAACATTGAAAAAGTTTAAATATTGATTTAGTTTATTCTAACTTATGGAGTTGTAACTTTGATCAAGAATTTGAGAAAATATGCCCAACATGACACATAATTCCAAGTTCTGAGATGAATAACTCAAATAGGGCGAGGGGAAGGGTGTTTAAAGAGTTAAAAAAGTTGAGTTTTTTGCTATGTTTAGAATAATTAACCAGTGGAGTGATGGCTTTGAATAAAATTTAGAACTACAACATATGCCTTATGCCATGATGTTCTGTGATTTAGATCCCAGGTCAAAAAGGGAGAGGGAGATATGGTTTTAAGTTTTGTTTGATAGCATAGTAGTGAATGGAGTGCCAGATTTAAATGAAACTTGAAACAAAGATGCCTGACACCATTAATAATATTAAACTCTGATATGAAGACCTTAAGTAAAATCAGGCAAACGCTGAGTCTTTCAGTGTGTTTGCATTACTTTTGAAAGGAGTATCAGATTTGAATGAAAGTTGGAAGAAAAATTCCTAGCAAAATGCCACTCCACTGGGTCCAGCTAGAACTTGCCACACTCGTTTAATCAGAAATAACTAAAACAATTTCTCCATGTTTATTATCATGGTAAGAAGTGTAAAGTAGGGCATAATTTTCTACCTTCACATCATATTTACTAATTAACAAACCGCTGAATTTACTTACCCTAATTGGTAACTCAAAGTTTGACTGTGTTGGTCTAAATGAAATATGGTCACTCAGGAAGATCATGTGGTTGTACCATTTCCAGGGCTTCTTCTCCTTCACTGCTGCTGATCCACTCTTTGTCAGCATCTGAGAGCGTTTCTCTCTCATATATCCGTCTCTTAGAGAACGCCACATTTTTTGACATTCTTGCACTGAAACAAATGATAAAGAATGTCAACTTTAGCAAAAGAAAACCAGCCATACTGCCAGGGGTAAGCTGGCTTTTGTATCATCCATGACACTTATTATTTGAATTACTTACATCCTTGTTAAATATATTTAAATCTTACACTATAACAAACATTTTCCACTAGTTTTTGTGCTATAAGTGTTGTGTATGCAACTTTTTTCTTTCTGCTTTTCAGCAGTTTTCAAGACTCATGATGAAGCAGGAAAGTGTTTCCAGGAATCTTACAAAAACCTGCCTCATGTACAAGGCACAAAAAGAGTATTTTGGGCTAATTCTGTGTACAGGGCAAATAGTAGATAGAAAACAAGGAACATGGGTAGGCCTACTTATAGGATAGAAATTAGATAAGGGAAAAATGAGATATTCTTTATATCTACTATTTAATTCCCTAAAATAGTAAGAACTAGAGCTAGGGCTCCTCTGAAGGAAACATATTAATACAAAAAAACTAGTGTCATAAAATTCCTTACTTTATGCTCCTTCCAAATATCATAGCTACTTTTCTAACAATATACCTCACCCCCTGAAGGTTCCAGGTAAGTTTTGTATTTCCCTAAGAAATATACAACTAAAAGAAAACAGTAAAATAGCAAGATTCTTATTTATGATATGCAACAAATTTTCTATTAAATAAATTATAAAATTTCCTTCATTTATTTAAATCCAATATCCAATAGCCTACATAAAAAAATAATAATATGCAATTCGATATAGGTCTAAAGGTTTTGATATGCCAAGAAACCCATTCACAAGAATAGAATTGATTTTGTAGATTTGCTACTTAAGGTTTACTATAGGGCAGAAATCAGTTAGGAGGAAAATCAAGTATATTATTAGATTATCTGTTCAGTTCTCTTTTCAAATAAAATAACCACTACCATTGCCATTAAACAACATACTATAGCATACCCTAGAATATGCTACTAACATTGCTGATTTTGTCAATTTGCTAGCTAAGATTTAATATAGGGCAGAAATCAGATAAGAGGAAAAACATGTATATTATCGCTTTATCTATTCTGTTCTCTTCTAAAATATAACAACAAATACCATTACAATTGAACAACAGCACCCTCTAAATGCAGCTAAGTATAGCTCCACACTAGGCATATACAAGGATTAACTGTTCATTTTACCAAATTAAGGCAATGTAACAAAGAAAAAAAAACATACACAAAACCTATGCATTTAATCTCTGGTTAGATCTGGCAGTTAGGGCCAGGGATGGATCTAGAAAAAAATCATGGGGGGGACTGGACCAAGTGCACCAATGTGATGGATATATCTTGCAATTGGAAAACCCTATGCCTAAGGAAAAATATGTTAACACAGAAAATTGACAATTTGAGTAACACTTGGAGACCAACTAATCAAAATAAATCTCTAGTGGAGTAGGTCAGGGTCCTGGTGCCAGAAGGCCATCAGCATTTGACATGGAGTATCTAAAGTTGGCAGTGGGGCCCACAACTTTCTTATGACAGCAATAGAGATCAAAGGTTGTCACTAGATTCAAGGGTTGAATTTTCTTTGACCATTAAATCTATAGCAAGACCTGGATGGCAGACCCTTTACTGGTATAGCCATTAAAAGCAGGTTAGGCTAGGAGCCGAATAGAAATGGTGGCAATCAACTGATGGTTTGAGGTTTCCTGGGACATCACTCCAAGATCCAGGTAAAGTTACAAATCTACCAATATCTAGTCTGAAGATGATCTGGTAAAATTCTAGTTGATTGACTTCTTGTTATTTCAGAAATTGGTTAGGTTAGGAAAATGAAACTTTTGGGGATGAATCTACAGACTAAAGTATGTCCCAGAAAGGTGTTTTGAAGTACCATGCTCTACTCCTTGTCACTCTAGAGAATTCACTTTCCTAACCTAATCACTTTCTAAGATAGCAAAAGTTATGTGAGATAAGCAAAAGTTTCTAAGATAGCAAAAGTTGTGAAGCTGAAAACACTTTTGTTGTACTTCATTCAAGCAGAAGATCTATTTTATAAGATTTCACTTTTATAACATACATATTTTCAAAGGTCAGGGCCCTCTAGAGGGAGAAGGAGTAGAGGTAGGTACTTCAAAATACCTTCCTGGGACATACTTTAGCCTGTAGACCCATCCCTGAAAGTTTCATTTTCCTAACCTAACTCATTTCCAAGATAGCAAGAAGTCAAATCAACTAGAATTCTACCAAATGTTGTTTTGTCAAATTTTCAATAGGCATAGAACTGTCATGTAAGCAAATTTAAGGGCTCTCTAGAGGGAGAAGGACTAGAGGTGGATACTTTAAAATACCTTCTCCAGATATACATTAGCCTGTAGACCCATCCCTGAAAGTTTCATTTTCCTTACCTAACCCCTTTCTGAGATATCAAGAAGTCACTCAACTAGAATCTTACTAGTGTTTTGTACAAGAAAAGTAAAAGATGACTCACTTAGGGTTCCCCAATGATAATAGCCTACCAAGTATCTCAAGCTACGTATAATAGCAAGACTTGTTAAGGAAATAATTGTATCAATAACTAAGTGTTGATTATTGACTTACATGAATAATAATAATGACTATACAAGAATTTAACTAAAAGGTGGTAAAATATATGACAGATCTTATTGGTCTAAATATTCAAGACCTATAGACACAACTGCTTTCTAATCTCAATTCTTTGTGTTTCTGATTCTTAGCAGCAGCTTGGCAATGGAAAATCTCAGTTCTATTGGCCTACTAGATATGGTCTAGATAGGTCTGGAGACATTTAAATTTTATTTTCTCTACAGTTAGATTTAGATATAAGGGGATATACATTATGTTACAAATCTAAAGATCCCCCAATTTGCATGATCACTAGATTTTCAAAGGTCAAAGAAAATTTGATCCTTGAATCTAGTGAAGACCT
>NW_027067769.1:0-9754 GCF_032884065.1 Artemia franciscana
ACCATCACTGGTTCTTTGAACAATTGCAGTTCCATTCTCTTCCCTGCATAAAGGCTCATAGTCTTCAAACTTTTGTGTGTTAGCCATCATAAAAGTTTTATATTATTGTAGTGATGATAATGATGTTAAGTTACTTAACTAAAGATACTCGTTAACTATCTTTAGCAAAAGTTACTGAAAAAGTTACTTTGAAGTAACTTTTCTGTCGTTCCAGCTGCTAAATAGCCTCAGCTGGAACGGAAAAAGTTACTTTTAGTAACTTTTAGTTACTTTTTGTCTCAGCTGGAACACGCTCAAAATGAATTGCCCAAAAAGTCTAAATATATCAATCACAGCACTGAGGTAGGTCCCTTAAATCAACACCTAGGGTAACACAAGACCATAGAAAATGCAAAAAACAAAGAATAACAGTTTTATCTCACAGTTTGATACATATATATCCAGGGTTCAAAATTATGCAACCACATGTATTTGTTATTGTTTAGTTTTTTTTTTTTTTTTTTTTTTTTTTTTTTTTTTTTTTTTTTTTTTTTTTTTTTTTTTTTTTTTTTTTTTTTTTTTTACATAGAGATAAATTAGACTAACAATACAACCTGTCTAATATAGGAACTATAGTGCAAGATCAGATTGATAGAGGCTAATAGACAAACACATTATTGAAGGTATTTTTAGGATTAACAGGAAGGGAAGGTGGATTTGCAATTGAGTGTATTAGTTTTTTTCAAAGAGCATCAAAAACTGATCTGTTCACTTTGTCCCTATGCCAATTATGGAATATTGTATATAATTACTGTACTTTTTGTTATTATAGTGTTTCTCCTACAGGTTAATTAGTCTAATTCTAATGGAAATTGCACCAAGATTAACTGACAAAACATTTTTTTTTTTAACTGGAATAGGTGAAAAATTCTACTAAAATAGGCTACAGGGAATTGTACTTCAAAACTAGACCTAATGAGAAAGAAATTTATAGGTCCAATGAGAATTTAGATAGGCCTAGGCTTGCTTTGAACCTGCCATGTAGCCTATGTAATCTTCCAACCACTAGAAATAAGAAACATATAGAGGTAATCTTCTAGCAACTAACCTTAGTTGCTAGAAGATACAATTTAAGCTATTTAAGGTTTGCCACTCTCAAAGTCTTAAAAATAGTGAATGAGTAGGTAACCTCTTCCTGGGGCATAATTTGGGCTAATTTAGCTGTAAAGTTGTTTTGAGGGATTTTAGGCTTGTTTTAAAATTCTTACAAATCTGTTTTCAAAATAACATCCTAGCCTACAAATACTACCAGGGAAAATAATAATTATTAGGTTATTCAGTCAATTAACTAGAATTTTACCAGCAATTCCTATATTAGCTACAAATGAGAATTTTTATTGCAAAGAGTTTTTATAGAAACATTTTTTTTTGCTCTAACTGACTGTTTCACCTTTTGGAGACCTTGGCTATTAAGGCTCAAAGTGGAATTTCCCCAAGAAACACTATTCAAATATGAAAGATCATGGGCTAAGAAAAGGCATAAAGTAATATCTTCACTTTTAACTTTGCTAAATTATGTTGATAGCTGCAAGTTTATCCAAATCTCATTGTTTATAACATCTATTTAGAATCTAGTCCATTCTTCATCAAAATCAAGGCTCCATCAAAAGCTTTACCTTCAAAAAACTGAATTTAGGTCCCATCCAAAAAGGTTGCTCTTCAAAAAACGGAAGGTTAACCCATATCATAAACCTTACCTAAAATGGCATAGCCTAGGAAGATGACAAATTTTTAGCTTATAGGCTATTGAGATGTTTGTAAAACATCAATATAATTACTAACTTTCAAGCCACTTCCAAGAATAATAGCATCATATGTTGTTTGGGGTTGGAAGGGTTCGGCCAATAAGTCATATGGATCATATTCCTGATCCATTTTTTGGCACTACTTAGACTAGGATTTCTGTTTTATAAAGTCAAACGTCATTGAATTGAATTGAACTGGATGATTCCTCCTCTCTTCCCGCAAGGACTCAGGAGGCTTCTTATACTATGATCACTATACCACTTGGTTCATATAAGATTTATCCGATTAATATCCTTTAAAAACTTACATATCAACTTAAGTCCATCAGCACAATCACTGTTCAAGCCTTCTCCGCTTAGTATGTCACTATTCTGTCGAATTCTGTTTTCCCTAATAAATTTTCGAATATCCTTCCTACTGTCTTCTGTTCCTTCACAATCGAATAAAAGATGTTCTACCGTTTCCTCATTTCCACAAAATGTACATTTCGGATCATCATTATAGAAACGGGCTCTATATGCCTGAGTTCCTGCATGACCTGACCTTAGTCTAAATATCACCCTGGCTTCAGATTTACATAGCGCTCCATACATTTTCTTTTCAAATCGCCTTTCTTTCTTTTGTATAATAAATTTATTTGTTGAGAACGCACGAGTGTCCTCGAGTGTCCTTATTTTCAATTTCTTTATCACTTCTCCAATTTGATTAACCATCCTGGGCGTAACACTTGCAAGTGGTTGCCCGTCTTCTATGGATGCTTGTTTTGCTGCAGTGTCGGCCATTTCATTTCCCCTAATGTTCGCATGTCCAGGTACCCAATCCAATGTGATAGTTACTCCTTTTTCCAGTAGTTTCTGTAATTCTTCATGGCAATAAATCACTTCGGGAGCTACTTTATTTTCTACATAAATATTCTTTATTGCCTCCAAACCACTCTTTGAATCCGAGCAAATTCTATAATTTTCACCTGCAGATGCAGAATCTATTAAGTATCTCACTGCTTTGGCTATTGCAACTAATTCTGCTTGAAACACTGTAGTTATGTCACTTAATTTGATTAATTTAACTATATTTTTGGAGGGGATTACAAAAGCAGCCCCCACTTTATTGTCCACTTTGGATGCATCTGTGAAGATATCTACAGTGTCAAGATATTGCATCTCTTTTGTCATCTTGAATGATTGATCACAATCTAGATTATCCCACTTTTCAAATTCAGTATTGCACTGGTATGGAATGGATTCCCACTGAGGGGTTATAAACATATTGGGCACTCTCAACATTGATGTCAACTGACAATCCATTTGAAACTCTTCCATTATCTCCTTTGCCCTCACAATACCGAACTGTTTTTTCCATGAACACCACAATCTTCCCTCTTTTAGCATTCTTGATTTAATTGGGTTTGACTGGTCAGCTATCCATGTCTTCTGTAAAAACTTTAATGTTGCTATGTCTCTCCTGCTGGCTAGCTTTTCAATTCCACTCTCTGATTCCAGAAAGCTCCGTGGAGTTGTCTTTCTTGCTCCAAAAGCTGTCCTTAAAGCGTTGTATTGAATAGTTTCCAGCTCCTCTAACAACGACTTTGACGCTGCCATATAAATTATTCCTCCGTATTCTATTTTTGCTCTTATGTATTTTATATAAAATTCTATCAAAAAGTCGGGTTTTGGGCCAAAATTTGCTCCACTTAACATTTTCATAATATTTATTCTTTTGGCACATGTTCTCTTTAACTGTCTTATATGACTTTTAAACGTCAGATTTCTATCAATTGTAATTCCAAGCCATTTGAATTCATTCACGATTTCAATTTGCTCCCCATTTAGAAAAAGGAGAGGAGTCGCATACTTTTTCCTTCGCGTGATTATCATTGCTTTTGTTTTATGGACCGAAAACTGCACACAATTTACCTTGGCCCACATTTCCACTAATTTTATTTTCTCCTGGGCCACCCTTTGCCCCTCCTCAATACTATCACACACTATCCACATTCCATTATCATCAGCGAAAATTGCAGCTCTATCCTCTCCTGTATCCAGTGGTATATCAAATTCACTTATGTTGTAATAATCAGGCCCCAATGAGGAGCCTTGTGGAACACCGCGTTTTCTCAGTACCTTCCTTTCCGAGTATGCTTTGCCCACTTTTACTGTCACTTCTCGTTCTTGTAGATAATCATAAGAAAATCGTAGTAAACGTCCTCTAACATTTGCTGCAATCACTCCTTCTAATATATGTCGATGAACCATACTATCAAAAGCACTACTCACATCGAAGAAAACTACTAAACAGATTTTCTTATTTTCTAAGCAATATACTGCGTCATTTACAAACATTTGTAACACTTCTGTAGTGGATCTGTTCTTTCTAAAACCACATTGAACATCTTTCAAAGTGTTAGTTGTTTCCACTTTCCATGTAAGCCTCTCCTTAACCATTCTTTCATAGACTTTTCCTAAGACAGGTAGTAGAGTAATCATCCTTAAGTTTTCAATTTTTGAATTATCTTTGCCTTGTTTAGGAATCATAGTCACTACCCCATCCTTCCATTTTTTCGGAAATTTTCCATCTTCCCAGGCCTTGTTAATGATTTCTAACAATGTCTTTATCCATTTGTCACTTAAATGTTTGATATACTGTGGGTAAATCATGTCTAACCCCGGTGCTGTTAATGGTAGCTTTTGAATCACTTTGTTTATCTCCTCTACTGTAAAATGTCTATTATAATCTATATCATTTTCTATTTTAGAGAGTCTCATTACCTTAGCAAATGTAAGTTGTTCCTCATCATTAAAATCGTCTGGTCTTCCAATCACTGACTCTACAAAATCTAATGCTTTATTCGCTTTCTCTTGTTCTTCCACTATCTCCTCTCCATTAACAATCAAGAGTGGGTTACGATTATCTTCTTTATTCCCTGAAATCAGTTTTTTCACCGTTTTAAAAACTTTACTTGCAGGTTGTCTAAAATCTAACTTCTCCAGAAATTCTCGATACGAATTTTTCTTTGCTTCCAATGTTTGGCGCCTAAAGGCTGCATATTGTCTTTGACACATTAGAAAGTTTTCAAAGTTTGGGAGCTGCCTGTACCTTCTTCTTGCTTCTAATAACTGTTTCTTTGCAATTGTACATTCATTGTTCCACCAAACACTCAGTTTGCGGTGACTAGGAGCTCTTTCACTTTTTGGAGCCAGTTCTTGCGCTATTTCTAGGAGTGAATTTTGAAATGTCTCTATTTTCCCATTGACATCTTCATAACAGTTCACTCGTGACTGAACGTCTGTCTCTTGTAATTTATTCTTAAAAGCTCCCCAATTAATCTTCTTTAAATTAACTTTACTAGATACTTCATAATTTGCGTATATACTATTATCTTGAGAAATCTCTACCAAAATGGGAAAATGATCACTATACAGGGTAGATTCCTTATCACTTGTTATTGATACTTTTGATGCTAATGAGGCTGACCCTATGGTCAAGTCTATGGTCACTGATCTTCCTGTTCTGCTATTAATTCTAGTTGGTAAATCCTTTGGGGTAAGCAGGCAGATATCTGAGTTTTTCATTAAAAATTCATAGATTGTTTTTCCATTTCTATTATCATTTCCACATCCACACCAAAGACCGTTGTGTGCATTTAAATCTCCTATAATCAATACTTTCTCCCCTCCAGGCACTGTATCTATAATTTTTTCTAGACCACGGTCACTTAAGAGTAGGTTACCGTCTGGTATATAAATATTGAATATATTCAGCTTTACTCTATTTTTAAGATATAGTTTACATCCAACAACTTCCATTTGGTAATCCTCCTGCATTGACAAATAAATTGGGGTATAATTGATTTCCTTATTAATTCCAATAATCACTCCACCTCTCTCTTTATTCCATCTATCTAATCTCACTATTTTATAATCTCTGAATGATGGATTTATATATGGTTTCAGATAAGTCTCTTGAATGCAAAAAACGTCTATATTATTCTTAATGCAATAGTCTAGCACTAGATCCTTATTCACTTTAACCAATGATCTTGCATTCCAAGACATAATTGTTATGTTTGATTTAACAGTCATTTATTTATGCACTGATTCAAAATATGGCTGCTATTCATTTGCATGATTCCCAAACTTTCAATAAAACTACAGAGTTTATCGACTTTTTCTCTGATAGGCAGGTTCTCTATGCTTAAAATTTCTGGTGACAACACTAGACCAATCACAATCTTATTTATAGTATTACTCACTATTCTTTGCTGCATCTGACTATTTTCATTATCCCTAAAAGGCACGTTGATTTTTGCTTGTTCTTTATATGCTTGTTTGTTAGTCACTTCAGCATATGACCTATAAACTATTTCTGCTCTTCTAAAACTCATTTGATGTCTTTCTGCAACTTTTAGAATCTCAGTATTCCTTTGCCTGACAATACATTGCATTGAAGTTGATGGATGGTTACCATTACAATTAATGCATTTGTATAGTGATGTTTTATTTTGTAGATTGTTGTTCTTCATTTGACACAGTCCAGATGCATGCTTTCCAGCACATCGTAGGCAAATTTCTTCTTTTGCTGGGCAATATTTCTTTACATGTCCATATCTTTGGCACTTATGACATTGTAGCAATTGTCTCTTATATTCATGCACAATCCGCCTCCTCCCCCCCATCCAGACCACTGGAGGAAGGAAATTATTTTCAAATGTTATCAGTATTGCTAGACTGTCTTCCATTTTTCTAGTCTCTCTGTTAAATCTTTTTTGCCTTTTGGCCCCAATTATTGTAATTGGGCTATCTAAACTATCTAAAACATCATCCTCTGAAACATCAAGGGGTATTCCCTTGATTATCCCTCTTACTGTCTCACCTCTTCTTTTGGCTTCTATTGCCAAACCACACATTTGACTTTGCTTCAAAATTTTCTCAGCTGCCACCTCATTTTTTACAAAAATAACCATTTTCCTTCTTTGGGCAAAAACTTCAAACTCAAACTTGTTTTCTTTTAATATTTCTTTCATGCACTTTGAAAGTCTGAAATCTTCTGGGAATCTTTTTGATTCCTCTTCCTCCTATACTTCAATGACCATTCCAATCTTGAAAAGCTCTTCTTCTGGTATATCAAATTCTTTATTAATATTTAATTTGGTTGACACCCACTGTCTCTGGTTTGGCTCCTTATTTATCCCTTTCTTTCCATATTTTGGAACCTGGGACGAGAGTCCATCCTTATTCACTACATTATACTTTTTCGATTGAGGTTGTTGACACTCAGTATCTGTAGCTCTTCTTTTTGTAGCTAATTTGTTGTCTATTTCAGGGTTCACACCTTCTACAACATAAGGGTTAACACAATCTAACATGTCTATTTCCTGTTCACTATATGCTTCTCTGCTTCTTGGTAAGGGTGGGTACTCCTGATCAAGTAGTGGGCTGTATCTATTTTGCGTGGGTACCATTGGTACATAAGATGATACATTAGGCAAGCACATGTTATTAGGGCTATTAGAAGGTTGGATTGGTATAAACATTTGCCCGTACTGGTTAATTACAGGCATTGTTGTTAGTCCTTGCATATTTTGGTAGCCATAGGGGATTTTGACTGGAGCCCCTGATGGCTCCATTATTGGTCACTTTCCTCTTCTTGCAAAATATATTCTTTAAGTCTTTCCAAATTAACAATATTTAATCTCCTTCCACACTAAAACTCTAGTCCCTACTTTTCAACTTTGTGACGATTGAATTGGATAACTTTAAAGTCTTTAAAATTCACATTCAATAATTTGCTTTTCGTCTTTTCTTCCCCTCTTTCAAAACAAAAAGTATCACAATTAGATGTTTTGAATAAGATGCCGATTACCAGTCAAACGTCATTAAATGACGTTTGAATATTTTTAAATATTTTTTAAATATAGAAACTCTGTTGCCAACACTCTGGTATAAAAAAAAAAGTACCGCGAAACACCCTAAAATTGCGCCACTGATCCCAATGTTGTACCATGTCTATTTGTTGCGTCTTGCAAATGTTTTTTGCGCTACGTGCAACATGTGGCCGATCGGAAAAGTACATTACAATAAAGAGAACGAAGTGTCAGATATCTTCTTTCAAACGGATTTAGGAGATCTTGTTTTTCCTTCGGAGACCATTTTGGCGTCACACCTGCAAATAACAGAATTTTTATTCAATAACGAAATAAACGAACTAAACCAAACTAAACTGACATTTCCAAATATAGGCTCAAATTTACGTATAACATACGAAACACAACCAATTAAATACATTGGAGGAAATTTCACTTACTTCACATAAAAAAAACAAAAACAGAAACAAGAGCTGCAAGGAAAACGTGGGGAGACCAACAAGAGGACATAAACTGCAATCAAGAGCCTATATGGCACTAAAGGTCATCATCCAAGTCAGAAACCGTAACATTACTTGCAGCAGCGGATTTCTCATATCCTCTTCTAGTACTTCTCCAGTTAGGGTGTGTCACCATGTTCATTGGGGGCTTCCAGTCTTTGGTAATAACTCTTTTAGCACCTAGAAGAGCATTCAGGATTGTAAAGCCACGTTTGCTTCTCAACTTGGTATTATTGAGATTGACAGCAGAAATCGTCCTCTCAGTACTAGCAGACGAATGAGGCAGAATCAGCATTTTAATCATGAAATCACCCAACAACGAAAACGTTTTATTTGAGGACCATCACACCGTTCTACTAATTTACACCAAAGTTAACCGGATCAAAGTCTGCAGATTTCTCGAAATCAGAGAAAAATGACAAACGTTTCCAATCCTTGGCAAGATTTTCTATATTACTTTCATTCGCCAAATTTGGAAACTGGGCGAGTAGTGGGATAATGCTCCAGTTCCGATGGTCAGAAGACATTACTATCTTCGGGTCTAGTCTGTCGAAGTTTTTAGTCGACGAGTACTTTAAACTGAAAAACCTTTCTCTTATTTCGTTGCTCAGTTCTATCAATTATTTTGTGCATGTTGTCTTGAAAGCAGTTGCAGCTGATAACGAAGT
Source organism: Artemia franciscana (assembly GCF_032884065.1). Classification (NCBI taxonomy): domain Eukaryota; kingdom Metazoa; phylum Arthropoda; class Branchiopoda; order Anostraca; family Artemiidae; genus Artemia; species Artemia franciscana. Next base: position 8,814 of record NW_027067769.1, read on the forward strand.
ATTTTCGTTGATAAACAGGACCTCTTAACGACTTCCACAATCTAATTCTTTCATATCTTGGAAATGCTGTGGTCTCTTTAGCTATATTAGAGAAGCTTTGGTTTTCTTTACGTACGATGGCTTCAAAAAATGACTGACAGTTGCTTTATACAGCTCACTAACCTGATTGTAGAAAATGTAAATTTGTGTTTCCCCCGACTGGAATTGTTTATTCAGGTCTGTAACAACTGGCAGCATGTATACTAGGAAATCAAAATAGGCTTTGAAGATTGGTGATAGTAGATTTCTCCAGAATAGCTGTGACATTGGCTGGCTTGTTTCCTTTTTTAAAGCTTTCACTCTGAAAGAAAAGTATCAAACATTCCCATTGCTTGAGATAGCGTAGAACTACTGGGAGTTAGGAAAGCTACCTAGTTGTGACTTGGCGTACAATCCTATGATCAATCGAGACGGTTTGAATCGTTATTCCTGCTATTAATTTGTTGAGACGTTAATTACGGCTGACTACTCCGCACTATCCACGCCAATGGTGCTTCTTTTTTCTTTATTTGCCACAAGACAGAACTTTTACAATTATCTAATTGATCACTTGTGGGTTTTTTTTTTTGCGATCACACTGAACTCCCTTTGCTATTTCAGAGTTGGGAAAAGCCCTATGGCGCACCACATATCAACTAAAAGTTAATTCCACCTGTCTGATTTTCTAGTTACTCGAAAGTTTGTCATCGTTTGCTTCCAGAACATCTGTAATGAAATGGTCTATGGAAACTGCACAAAGAGTCGAAGACATTTTTTTTCAAATATGTAGGATTGCTCAAATGGCACCTAATATGGAAGCTACTACGTGAAAAGTCATACTTACACAACATGCAGCACGGGTTTCCTATGGGCCCCTTACCAATGTAATGTTTGCCCTCGGGATCAATATTGCAGTTAGATGT
>NW_027067770.1:0-9730 GCF_032884065.1 Artemia franciscana
TGCCGATTTAATGCTGAAACTGAGTAAGTCCAAAACAGGCAACCACAATCATCCTGAGTAGGAGAGACATTTCCCGCCGTCATGCCTTTGCTACCTTTGAACTTCAAAGTCTAGTACTATGGCTGGGTAAGCTTATCCTTAGGTTTGGCAAATGATACTATCCAACCCTTGCTAACCGTAACGTTTTACCCCTATACGCCCAGACGAAGAGCCTTACGAGACAGAAGCTAAGACTTGTGGTTGTGTGTGCTCAAACAAATTTCTACCAACATTCTCTCGCGTGCTTTTCTAAAATCGACGTATAATAGTGTATAATGACGTGTGTCTTTGTATTCCCTCTCTCTCTCTCTCTCTCCCTCTCTCTCTCTCTCTCTCTCTCTTCTCTCTCTCTCTCTCTCTCTCTCTCTCTCTCTCTCTCTCTCTCTCTCTCTCTCGTAATTAGTCTAAAGCTATACCTTCTCATATTTCTAAATTCTTAGACTTTATCATTTGATACCCTTTCTTGTTCTACTTTTGCTTTCCGTTACTTTAATGGCAAGATCTGTTGCTTTTTTGAGTCCGAGGCCTGAAGTATGTTTTAGGACATATTAGTTTACCTATGCTGTAGGATGAGTCCTCAAACCAACACTGGAAGAAATCTACCCTTCCCCTCTTAGGATAGTAAACGAGTATGCACAACTTTATCGTCAAGAGTAATCCAAATATTTATACATGTGTTGTTGGGAGTAGGGTGTAGTCTATTTTTTATTCAGAATGAATTATATTCGTTTTTCAGTTAATGTTACTTCGGCCGAAACAAAAGGGACCTGTCCAGCCTCTTTAGCCAAAAATATATTTGCAAATATTATTGAGGCTTCCGTTTGTCGTCTTCTTCTTCCACACTAGCCCTTAGATCATTATTATTGTAAATTTACAAAAAAAAAAAATTCACAAAACATTAACAAAAAATTTACAAAAAAAGTTTTGGTTGACCGATCGTAAGTAATTAAAATTTTTGATTAGGTCACTATACATTGCATATGCATAAGAAAATGGCATAATAACTAAATTCAGCAATACCTAATGGGAGGTTCTCACTTCGTGTGTTTTGATATATTTGGGAAAGTGTATTTTGAGATATTTTATTATTTTTAAGTTAATTCCTTTCCTCTTCTGTAATTGATAAGTTGATCTATCAATAACTTTTGTTTACACGATTAACTCAATTACAATCATTTTTTAATAGAAAATTGATTTCAGTCCGACTGCAATATGTTTTCAACACGTGAACACGCCTGCAATTATTAAGTTATTTAATAGATGATCTCTATTTAATAAATCTTTTTCACTGCTCTATTTTAAACTAAGTATCGACACTGCTTCTGTTTTTCAGGAAAACAGTAACGTAAAAAAAGATGAAAAAAAAAAACAGAACAGAAACAGAAACAGGTCCGTCAAAAAGAAGTGACCTTCTCTACTAAAACATTTTTTTTTCTTTTATCCTCCTCTTTTTTAAGATGTTGCACCCTCTCATCTATGCTGGGCGAGTTATGTGCTGTAATTCCCAAGCTTTTGTAACGAAACCACCTTGAAACCATCACAAATCCAGTAATCTATCTTTTTTTAATCAACTAAATGTGCATACAATACGACCCCGACTGTACAGGCGATCCTAAAACCTATTAGAGGACCTGGACATAGCACGTTTTCGTTCTTGTCACCTCTGAATGTTGAACAATAGAGTATTGAATTAAAAGTACTAACTTTTTTTTCAAATACAAAAGCACAACGGCCTTGAATAAAATGGAGGACAAAATGAAAATAAAACTTTGAACTTGTCACTTAGAAACATTCTTGTTTCGAGTGTTCCATCAGTTGTTCTTGCAAATTGGAGTGCTTGCATTATCCATGCTAAAATACAAATTTCTTTGGTTTTTGGGGCTGGGGACTGTATACCTCCAGTTAGGGGTTTTCGACCATAGTGATTTCAATGAAACACATAGCAATTTCAATTATTTACGAAAGACTGATAAATGGTATTTCGCTTTATTGCTATTTTCGAGAGGTTTATATATATATATATATATATATATATATATATATATATATATATATATATATATATATATATATATATATATATATATATATATATATATATATAACTGTCACAATTTTAGAAAATTTAGAGTTAGAAAATTTAAATAAAGAAGAGAAGAATAATAGACTACGTAAACAGGAGGATTTCTGGATCCACACTCTTGGTACAGCTTATCCTTTTGGGCTAAATGATCGTGTAGCAAAATATGGCGACATGTCTCAGGTTGTTGTTAAATGTATTGATGGTTTTATGGACCATCCTTCTTTTACTTGTCCTACTAAACGTAAAAAACGATCGAGAGGACATAGGAAAAATAATAGAAAAAATGAATTAGATTTACATATGCTTTCTATAGATCTACGCCAGCTACTTGAATCTAGGGGTATGATGTCTGTAATAAAATGTCTAAATAATTTATCCAAGAGGAACTAATCAAACTTTTCTGGATTGTTAAGAATAATACAGCTATTGAATATAATTTTAAAGTAATATGTGATACAGTTTGCATTCTAACTAAAACGAAATTTATTTCAAAAAAGAAAAAGTTTGATAAGATTGGTAATAAGGATAACAGATTATATTTACCTATTAATTTTACTTGTAAGCAGATTGAAGATATTAATTTACCAGAAATTTTAAATCAGCGGCATGTGAAACAGGCCCTTCCTAGTAATTTGAATTATAATGATAGTCCAATTTTAACTTATAAATTTTCAAGAACTATTGGGCAAATTATTTTAATTATAATTTAATACTTAAAAGATTAGATAGTGATATAAATTGGAAACCGGTTTGTAATTGTAATCAACTTGGCCCATTTGTAAATCCTACTTACAAACAGGTTATAACAGGGGACTTGTCAATAATAAAGCAAGATGATCTTCAAATTGTAATGAATAAAGGGGCTAATTTCCGTCTTTCTCATCATCTGAAACCATCGAGTGTTCTTGATGGCTTGGAAAATGATTTTGATTTATTTATTGATAAGTGGTGTAAGAAAGAGAATAAAAGTAAAGAGAGTTTTCAAAGTTGGAAGAATTTAATTATTAGTAGAATAAGAAATTATTCTAATTTAAAAAATAGTAACACTAAATCATTATTTTATAATGTGAAGATTAAACAAGCAATTGCTAATCTACACAATGAATTTGTAATTGTGCCAGTGGATAAAGCTAATAATTGCCATAATTTGTCAGAAGCTGTATTGTGATATCTTAAAAAGGGAGTTAGAGGATGAGATTTTAATTGAAAAGACTGAAGAAATACTTTTTAAAAATTTTAATATTAAAATAAATGACAATGATAAAAAGTTCCCTTTCCTATATTGGACTGTAAAATTTCATAAGAATCCCCCTAAACCACGGTTTATTGCCGGAGCAGCTAAATGTCCAACCCCCATTGCTGCTACTGACCTCTCTTTAATTTTAAAGGAAATTGTAAATAAACTTAACACCTATTGTTCTGGTATTAAAAAGTTTTCGAATTTTAATCCATATTGGAGTGTTAATAATTCACTGCAGGGGATAGAGTCTTTAACAACGGTTTCAGCTGAAAGAATTGAGTCTTTCGATTTTGCGACAATGTATACTAATTTATCACTTAATATAGTGTTAGATAATTTAAAAACTGTTATCAAGAAATCTTTCCTCTTATCTAGTAAAAGGTTCTTAAAAATAGACACTTATAATAAAAAAGCTATATGGACAAATTGCTTTAATACCACAGTTAACTTGTGATGTTACAGCTTGGATATGATTTTTTAGTTATTAGAATTTGTTTTATACAATACTTATATAAGATTTGGTGGTGATTTGTACAAGCAAATCGTGGGAATTCCCATGGGGGGGGGGGGGGGGGAATGCCAACCCATTTATAGCTGACTTGTTTTTAAGTCAACTAGAATATAAATATATGATGGATAAGAATAATCCAAATAATTTAAAACATGTTTTGTCAAATAATAAAAGATATTTGGATGATATTTTGGTCTTAAATTGTAAGGATTTCATTGATATTTCTAAAAATATATATCCATCAGAGCTTACTCTTGAACCTAGTCATGGCGCTGGTCATGAAGATCATTTCTTAGATTTAAATGTTAAAATTTGTGATAATAATAAATTAAGTTTTAAAATGTATAATAAAACGGATGATTTTGATTTTGAAGTGATTAGTTTCCCATTCCCTGAAAGTAATATACACTCAAATATCACATATTCTGCGTTTTTCTCACAGTTACTTCGTTATGCAAGGATTTGTAGTAATTATATTGATTTTAAAAATAGATGTAAAATCTTAAGCCAAAAATTGATATCAAGAGGTTTTTCTGCAAATAAATTAACTTGGCAATTTAAAAAATTTAGTTTTCATTATAACGAACTTTTAAATAAATATCAAAAGAATTATCTGGAAATACTTAAAGAAATTTTCAACTAATTTCGGAGGTTCGACAAATGATGATGCAGCGCCATTTATTTTGAATTGTGTTTCTAATAGAGCGGATTTTTTTTTAAAATGGTAAAGATGAATTCTATAATTGTTTAGTTCATTAATTTTTTTTTGCAATGAGTTAATATTTGTGATTTGGTAAATTTTATCATATTTAGTTTACCTATTGTTGCTAAAAAGAGGGATATATTAACAGGATAAGCTTTTTTTGGTGTTACTTGGTTGTTTTACATTTGCTGTGTTTTTTTTTTTTTCATAGGCATGTATTTTGTGGGTGATACCTGACACGGGGATGCCATGGATATTCTGTGGTAGCCACAACACTTGGCTGGGTAGAGAATTTAAGGTGGCGAAACCCTATAGGCCAGTGTATTCTCCTGATGAGCCCTCGTGTTGGGTTGTTGCCTCTGAATTATTTGTCTTTATTATTTTTTCTATTGTTTGGTAAATGACGACTTATACTTATTGACGACATGACTGCCTGTCCATGGATTATTCTTTATGGTTGATTGTGTTTGGCTATGCTGTTTGACCTATGTGATTGTATGGATGAGTAGGGTTAAGGCCTCATTCAAGTGCTGGTCTATATTAATCACTAATTTAGGAAAACAGTCTTCCTTTTCTCCTTCTGTCTTTTTTTTTTTTTTTTTTTTTTTTTCTCTCTATGTGTTTGTGCTGTTGCATTGGTGATTTCTCTTTTCATGATATATATATATATATATATATATATATATATATATATATATATATATATATATATATATATATATATATATATATATATATATTTGGCGTAATACCTTAAATTAGGTATTCTTTTTTCAGAACACACTGCCGTTCTATGACAACTAATAAATTTTCAAATGGAGATAAATTCATTTATTTAGAATAAAACAGGTACAAGAGTCACATATTTCGATCACATATGCAGCGATCGTCATCAGCAGATTTACTAAAATAATATAATAGAAACTAGCATATTATACACAAAAAAATAAATGACTTTTCGGGTCATTGACAAAATAATGAACTTCTGGATTATTCACTAGATTATTTTCAGAGAGAGTTCACTGAAAAAATTCATTCAAAGTCTTGATGTAAATTTCCTTCTTTAATCTTTTCCAAAAGTAAAACAAATTTCCAATGAAGATAGCAAAGCCTTCCGTATCTTATGAATATTAAATAAAAAAAGTTTTTTTTTTTTAACTGAAAGCAAGGAGTGACATTAAAACTTAAAACGATCAGAAATTACTCCGTATATGAAAAGGGTTTTTCCTCCTCAACGCCCCCCTCTTTACGCTAAAGTTTGATTCTTTCTCTTAACTCTACCTTTTAAAACAATGAAAAACTTTAGCGTAAAGAGCGGGGCGTTGAGGAGGAAAAACCCCTTTCATATACGGAGTAATTTCTGTTCGTTTTAAGTTTTAATGTCGCTCCTTACTTTCAGTTAAAAAAAACATGTTTTTTTCATTTAATTTCTGAACGTTTTTGAATTCATGCATGTTTTGATTTTGGCTCTCCGCACATAAATAATTAAAACGAAATTTGCATATTAATTTTTTTTTTTTGGCTAAATGGCTTTCTCATAGTTTTCATCGGAAGATTTTGAGAAAAAAGGAGCGGGGGAGGAGGCCTAGTTGCCCTCCAATTTTCTGATTACTAAAAAAGGCAACTAGAACTTTTAATTTTTTACGAACGTTTTCATTAGTAAAAAATATGCGTAACTTACGAATTAACTTACGTAACGAACTTCTACAGTCGTATGTTTTTATTACGAACATGAGGGTATTCACCCCCTCGTCAATACCTCGCTCTTCAAACTAAAACTTGAATTCTATCCCAGTTCCTTAAAAATGACCCCTGAGTCACAAAGACCGTAGAGTAAATGGTTGAAATTACTAAAAATACTTTAGCGTAAAGAGTGAGGTATTACGAGGAGGTGAACCCATCATATGCGTAATACTTTCTGTTCGTTTTAACTTAATGCTGCTCCTTACTTTCAGTTGAAAAAACTTGTCATATTTATTTTTTCATTGTTTTTTAAATAATTTTAGAAAGTCCCGCCCCCTTGATTGAAATTCTCTTCCCCATAACAAATTCCTCCATAGAAAGATCCTTCCACGTACCCCTCCCCCCTCCTCAGCTTCTCCCTCCCCTCAAACCAAAAAAAAATCCCCTGAAAACGTCTGTGCAGTTCCCAATAGCCATTAGTATATGTAAACAACGGTCAAAGTTTGTAATTCGCAGCCCCTCCCACGGGGACTTTGGGGAAGCAACTTGTCCCCAAAGACATAGTTATTAGGTTTTTGACTATGGTGAATAAAATGGCTATCTCAGAATTTTGATCCGGTGGCTTTGGGGAAAAAATGAGGTGGGATGGGGACTAAGTGCCCTCCAATTAGCCCTCTCGCGACATTCTAGGACCACTGAGTCGATACGATCACCCCTGGGAAATACAACAAACAAACAAACAAAAAACATGAGCACGCATCCGTGATCTGTCTTCTGGCAAAAAATGCGAAATTTCACATTTTTGTAGATAGGAGGGGTTTTCTGATACGTTGAATCTGATGGTGTGATTTTTGTTAAGATTGCATTACTTTTAGGGAGTGTTTCCTCCTATTTTCTAAAATAATGCAAATTTTCTCAGGCTCGTAACTTTTGATGGGTAAGACTTAACTTGATGAAACTTATATATTTAAAATCAGTTGATGTAACTATTGGTATCAAAATTCCGTTTTTTAAAGTTTCGGTCACTAATGAGGCAGGTCGCTCCTTACTACAGTTCGTTACCATGAACTGTTTGATGAACGAAATGTTGAGTTTATAGTTGTTCACTTGGTTGGTCTCATTTATATATATACGACGTATTTTCGACGTAACACCTTATGTTAGGACTTCACTGTCTAAATAAATATCCCCCCCACTTGAAAATTAGAGCGACAGTGTGGTCTAAAAAAGATACATAACTTAAGGTGTATTCGTCGAAAATACGTCTTGTATATGCCGATATTTATATATATATATATATATATATATATATATATATATATATATATATATATATATATTATATATATATATATATATATATATATATATATATAATATACAAAGAAGGCGTCTGTATATTTATTTTTAGGTGTATCGACAAGTGGTTTGAAGTCAATCGTAGTTGCCCAGAACATCCTGAAGAATGAAAATAAAATAGGCTGTGCATTCCAGTGTACCAAATCTTTGGCTTATATCTTGCAATAATAGACCTAGAGATTTTACAAATAACTTGTCAACTATGAAATGAAAGTGAACTATGGTCACTCTGTGAATAGTTCACTATTTGTGCTTGCTAGTGACTAATAGTGATGTATATCCAAGTGTAAATAGGCTGTTTGGAAATTATTGGCTGTCTTACTTAATAACACAAGAGAAAAGTATCCAATTGTCAGTATAAATGGTTGCATTTTATTTATAACACGCTGTAGACATTCTAAAAGGATTTTCGTTTGTTTTAGCAAAGGCACATATGACACAAAACAAATAGGATGACCTACTTCCATTTAGCTAGTAGATATTGCAGTACTAGCAGTTTGCCCTTACTATATGCGTAAGTATTCAGTTACTTTTGCTCATCTGTAGTTTTTACAGGTTTTGTTTCTGAAATCACTGGAACATTTAACATTTTTATATATAGTATTGCTGTACATTGTTGCTGAACTCTAGAATAGTTTGTCTAAGGCTTACGGTTTAGAATCGGCTTGTGGAGTCTTTTGTAAAAAAAAAATAAAAATAAAAAAAGGAAATCTAGTCATAAAATTTTGTGAGCAGAATCTACAAGACATAAATGTAAATAATTACGTAAGTATTTAAACGATAAAACGGTCAAAACTATTAATAAAGTTTGTTCAATTTCAAGTGAAAATGTCGTGTGATAATTTTTTTTTTACTGCTTTTTAAAAAATCAATTTTTTTAGTTGTGTCAACTATTCATGATAACTTTAGAAAATTAATATTACAATCCCCTTTTTCGTACCTGCTTTGTTTAATCGATTTTGGTCTTTCACCATCCGAATTAATTAAACTGTATTTAGATCAAAGATAATCAATATAGCCAATCAATTAGTCAGTCAATCAATTACTATAATCAAATAAGCGGGGACCACAGAACATCTATAATTTTTTGTTAGAAAAACTATGTTCTTTTTTATTTTTATTGTTTAAAAATAGTCATTTTATTTTATCCTATTGCCAAGTTACAATTGCGTCTTAAAAATATATCATTTGTCAATATAATAGATAGGTAAAGAACAGAAAACAAAGATACTAACAATTTATTAAAGACACTCGTGCTCAAAACTCGGGACAGAAGGTCTTTCATGTCGTATATGTTTTGCGTATATTTCTGCCAGCTCTGGGAATTCCACTGCGTCAACCTTGGGGATCCCTTTGGGATGAAATCTGAGAGAAGGATGTCACGGTGTTTATGGGTATCTAGCAAATTTTTTCCACAATCCACATTCAGCTTCAGCCTTCTTTGCTCCAGTGAAACTCAGTTAAATTTAACTAATAATTCAGAATGTGTAATTTCCAAAAATTTGGAGTATGGAATTTTTTTGTCATGGTAGTTATCTTGAGTGCTCTATCCTTGAAACAATTTCATTTCCTTTATTTTGTCCGTGTTTACTTGAGTGATAAATCCACGGGTCGACTTGGCGAGTAGTCTCTTGAGAGCAGGGTCCCACTAAGTATTAAATTAACAATTGCTTCTTTCCTTAAATAGTCAGTGGAGTTTTTGTTTAATAATAATTAGAATTTTCATTGGAATAAGCAATCAAACGCATCAACCGCCTGAAGTTAAACTTAATAATGCTGCTCATCCTCTATAAAAACAAATTTATGTTCTCACTCATGATCAAACAAATAAAAAGAAAAATAAATAAATGAAGTGACTAATAACATATTTAAGGAAATAATGTGGCTGAGTCATTTCTTAATATGGCACAAAATGCCAATTTACAATCGTTGAATCGGTCTAATTGGTCTATCAGACTTCTCTCGTCTTCTTAATTATCATGAAATCCTTTGTCTGTGAGGGTATTGGTTTGACTCGTGGCGTCGCTGGTTAGTTGGTTTGGAATGGAGATTCAATAGTGTAACTCTATAAGCCAGCCACATCAGGCTGGCTGATCTTGCTGATCCAGATCT
>NW_027067771.1:0-9726 GCF_032884065.1 Artemia franciscana
AGGCTCTTTTCCTATGTCAAAAGTTTTAGTTTTCGAGGGTAATAGCTACGTATGTTGAAAAAATGAAGATATTAGACTATTTTATGATTGCAAATGGTAAAGAATGTGATTAAAGGCTCTTTTCCTATGTCAAAAGTTTTAGTTTTCGAGGGTAATAGCTACGTATGTTGAAAAAATGAAGATATTAGACTATTTTATGATTGCACATGGTAAAGAATGTGATTAAAGGCTCTTTTCCTATGTCAAAAGTTTTAGTTTTCGAGGGTAATAGCTACGTATGTTGAAAAAATGAAGATATTAGACTATTTTATGATTGCAAATGGTAAAGAATGTGATTAAAGGCTCTTTTCCTATGTCAAAAGTTTTAGTTTTCGAGGGTAATAGCTACGTATGTTGAAAAAATGAAGATATTAGACTATTTTATGATTGCAAATGGTAAAGAATGTGATTAAAGGCTCTTTTCCTATGTCAAAAGTTTTAGTTTTCGAGGGTAATAGCTACGTATGTTGAAAAAATGAAGATATTAGACTATTTTATGATTGCAAATGGTAAAGAATGTGATTAAAGGCTCTTTTCCTATGTCAAAAGTTTTAGTTTTCGAGGGTAATAGCTACGTATGTTGAAAAAATGAAGATATTAGACTATTTTATGATTGCAAATGGTAAAGAATGTGATTAAAGGCTCTTTTCCTATGTCAAAAGTTTTAGTTTTCGAGGGTAATAGCTACGTATGTTGAAAAAATGAAGATATTAGACTATTTTATGATTGCAAATGGTAAAGAATGTGATTAAAGGCTCTTTTCCTATGTCAAAAGTTTTAGTTTTCGAGGGTAATAGCTACGTATGTTGAAAAAATGAAGATATTAGACTATTTTATGATTGCAAATGGTAAAGAATGTGATTAAAGGCTCTTTTCCTATGTCAAAAGTTTTAGTTTTCGAGGGTAATAGCTACGTATGTTGAAAAAATGAAGATATTAGACTATTTTATGATTGCAAATGGTAAAGAATGTGATTAAAGGCTCTTTTCCTATGTCAAAAGTTTTAGTTTTCGAGGGTAATAGCTACGTATGTTGAAAAAATGAAGATATTAGACTATTTTATGATTGCAAATGGTAAAGAATGTGATTAAAGGCTCTTTTCCTATTCAAAAGTTTTAGTTTTCGAGGGTAATAGCTACGTATGTTGAAAAAATGAAGATATTAGACTATTTTATGATTGCACATGGTAAAGAATGTGATTAAAGGCTCTTTTCCTATTTCAAAAGTTTTAGTTTTCGAGGGTAATAGCTACGTATGTTGAAAAAATGAAGATATTAGACTATTTTATGATTGCAAATGGTAAAGAATGTGATTAAAGGCTCTTTTCCTATTTCAAAAGTTTTAGTTTTCGAGGGTAATAGCTACGTATGTTGAAAAAATGAAGATATTAGACTATTTTATGATTGCAAATGGTAAAGAATGTGATTAAAGGCTCTTTTCCTATGTCAAAAGTTTTAGTTTTCGAGGGTAATAGCTACGTATGTTGAAAAAATGAAGATATTAGACTATTTTATGATTGCAAATGGTAAAGAATGTGATTAAAGGCTCTTTTCCTATGTCAAAAGTTTTAGTTTTCGAGGGTAATAGCTACGTATGTTGAAAAAATGAAGATATTAGACTATTTTATGATTGCAAATGGTAAAGAATGTGATTAAAGGCTCTTTTCCTATGTCAAAAGTTTTAGTTTTCGAGGGTAATAGCTACGTATGTTGAAAAAATGAAGATATTAGACTATTTTATGATTGCAAATGGTAAAGAATGTGATTAAAGGCTCTTTTCCTATGTCAAAAGTTTTAGTTTTCGAGGGTAATAGCTACGTATGTTGAAAAAATGAAGATATTAGACTATTTTATGATTGCAAATGGTAAAGAATGTGATTAAAGGCTCTTTTCCTATGTCAAAAGTTTTAGTTTTCGAGGGTAATAGCTACGTATGTTGAAAAAATGAAGATATTAGACTATTTTATGATTGCAAATGGTAAAGAATGTGATTAAAGGCTCTTTTCCTATTTCAAAAGTTTTAGTTTTCGAGGGTAATAGCTACGTATGTTGAAAAAATGAAGATATTAGACTATTTTATGATTGCACATGGTAAAGAATGTGATTAAAGGCTCTTTTCCTATGTCAAAAGTTTTAGTTTTCGAGGGTAATAGCTACGTATGTTGAAAAAATGAAGATATTAGACTATTTTATGATTGCAAATGGTAAAGAATGTGATTAAAGGCTCTTTTCCTATGTCAAAAGTTTTAGTTTTCGAGGGTAATAGCTACGTATGTTGAAAAAATGAAGATATTAGACTATTTTATGATTGCAAATGGTAAAGAATGTGATTAAAGGCTCTTTTCCTATGTCAAAAGTTTTAGTTTTCGAGGGTAATAGCTACGTATGTTGAAAAAATGAAGATATTAGACTATTTTATGATTGCAAATGGTAAAGAATGTGATTAAAGGCTCTTTTCCTATGTCAAAAGTTTTAGTTTTCGAGGGTAATAGCTACGTATGTTGAAAAAATGAAGATATTAGACTATTTTATGATTGCAAATGGTAAAGAATGTGATTAAAGGCTCTTTTCCTATGTCAAAAGTTTTAGTTTTCGAGGGTAATAGCTACGTATGTTGAAAAAATGAAGATATTAGACTATTTTATGATTGCAAATGGTAAAGAATGTGATTAAAGGCTCTTTTCCTATGTCAAAAGTTTTAGTTTTCGAGGGTAATAGCTACGTATGTTGAAAAAATGAAGATATTAGACTATTTTATGATTGCAAATGGTAAAGAATGTGATTAAAGGCTCTTTTCCTATGTCAAAAGTTTTAGTTTTCGAGGGTAATAGCTACGTATGTTGAAAAAATGAAGATATTAGACTATTTTATGATTGCAAATGGTAAAGAATGTGATTAAAGGCTCTTTTCCTATGTCAAAAGTTTTAGTTTTCGAGGGTAATAGCTACGTATGTTGAAAAAATGAAGATATTAGACTATTTTATGATTGCAAATGGTAAAGAATGTGATTAAAGGCTCTTTTCCTATGTCAAAAGTTTTAGTTTTCGAGGGTAATAGCTACGTATGTTGAAAAAATGAAGATATTAGACTATTTTATGATTGCAAATGGTAAAGAATGTGATTAAAGGCTCTTTTCCTATGTCAAAAGTTTTAGTTTTCGAGGGTAATAGCTACGTATGTTGAAAAAATGAAGATATTAGACTATTTTATGATTGCAAATGGTAAAGAATGTGATTAAAGGCTCTTTTCCTATGTCAAAAGTTTTAGTTTTCGAGGGTAATAGCTACGTATGTTGAAAAAATGAAGATATTAGACTATTTTATGATTGCAAATGGTAAAGAATGTGATTAAAGGCTCTTTTCCTATGTCAAAAGTTTTAGTTTTCGAGGGTAATAGCTACGTATGTTGAAAAAATGAAGATATTAGACTATTTTATGATTGCACATGGTAAAGAATGTGATTAAAGGCTCTTTTCCTATGTCAAAAGTTTTAGTTTTCGAGGGTAATAGCTACGTATGTTGAAAAAATGAAGATATTAGACTATTTTATGATTGCACATGGTAAAGAATGTGATTAAAGGCTCTTTTCCTATGTCAAAAGTTTTAGTTTTCGAGGGTAATAGCTACGTATGTTGAAAAAATGAAGATATTAGACTATTTTATGATTGCACATGGTAAAGAATGTGATTAAAGGCTCTTTTCCTATGTCAAAAGTTTTAGTTTTCGAGGGTAATAGCTACGTATGTTGAAAAAATGAAGATATTAGACTATTTTATGATTGCAAATGGTAAAGAATGTGATTAAAGGCTCTTTTCCTATGTCAAAAGTTTTAGTTTTCGAGGGTAATAGCTACGTATGTTGAAAAAATGAAGATATTAGACTATTTTATGATTGCAAATGGTAAAGAATGTGATTAAAGGCTCTTTTCCTATGTCAAAAGTTTTAGTTTTCGAGGGTAATAGCTACGTATGTTGAAAAAATGAAGATATTAGACTATTTTATGATTGCAAATGGTAAAGAATGTGATTAAAGGCTCTTTTCCTATGTCAAAAGTTTTAGTTTTCGAGGGTAATAGCTACGTATGTTGAAAAAATGAAGATATTAGACTATTTTATGATTGCAAATGGTAAAGAATGTGATTAAAGGCTCTTTTCCTATTCAAAAGTTTTAGTTTTCGAGGGTAATAGCTACGTATGTTGAAAAAATGAAGATATTAGACTATTTTATGATTGCAAATGGTAAAGAATGTGATTAAAGGCTCTTTTCCTATGTCAAAAGTTTTAGTTTTCGAGGGTAATAGCTACGTATGTTGAAAAAATGAAGATATTAGACTATTTTATGATTGCACATGGTAAAGAATGTGATTAAAGGCTCTTTTCCTATTTCAAAAGTTTTAGTTTTCGAGGGTAATAGCTACGTATGTTGAAAAAATGAAGATATTAGACTATTTTATGATTGCAAATGGTAAAGAATGTGATTAAAGGCTCTTTTCCTATGTCAAAAGTTTTAGTTTTCGAGGGTAATAGCTACGTATGTTGAAAAAATGAAGATATTAGACTATTTTATGATTGCAAATGGTAAAGAATGTGATTAAAGGCTCTTTTCCTATTTCAAAAGTTTAGTTTTCGAGGGTAATAGATACGTATGTTGAAAAAATGAAGATATTAGACTATTTTATGATTGCAAATGGTAAAGAATGTGATTAAAGGCTCTTTTCCTATGTCAAAAGTTTTAGTTTTCGAGGGTAATAGCTACGTATGTTTGAAAAAATGAAGATATTAGACTATTTTATGATTGCAAATGGTAAAGAATGTGATTAAAGGCTCTTTTCCTATGTCAAAAGTTTTAGTTTTCGAGGGTAATAGCTACGTATGTCGAAAAAATGAAGATATTAGACTATTTTATGATTGCAAATGGTAAAGAATGTGATTAAAGGCTCTTTCCTATGTCAAAAGTTTTAGTTTTCGAGGGTAATAGCTACGTATGTTGAAAAAATGAAGATATTAGACTATTTTATGATTGCAAATGGTAAAGAATGTGATTAAAGGCTCTTTTCCTATGTCAAAAGTTTTAGTTTTCGAGGGTAATAGCTACGTTGTCTGAAAAAATGAAGATATTAGACTATTTTATGATTGCAATGGTAAAGAATGTGATTAAAGGCTCTTTTCCTATGTCAAAAGTTTTAGTTTTCGAGGGTAATAGCTACGTATGTTGAAAAAATGAAGATATTAGACTATTTTATGATTGCAAATGGTAAAGAATGTGATTAAAGGCTCTTTTCCTATGTCAAAAGTTTTAGTTTTCGAGGGTAATAGCTACGTATGTTGAAAAAATGAAGATATTAGACTATTTTATGATTGCAAATGGTAAAGAATGTGATTAAAGGCTCTTTTCCTATGTCAAAAGTTTTAGTTTTCGAGGGTAATAGCTACGTATGTTGAAAAAATGAAGATATTAGACTATTTTATGATTGCAAATGGTAAAGAATGTGATTAAAGGCTCTTTTCCTATGTCAAAAGTTTTAGTTTTCGAGGGTAATAGCTACGTATGTTGAAAAAATGAAGATATTAGACTATTTTATGATTGCACATGGTAAAGAATGTGATTAAAGGCTCTTTTCCTATGTCAAAAGTTTTAGTTTTCGAGGGTAATAGCTACGTATGTTGAAAAAATGAAGATATTAGACTATTTTATGATTGCAAATGGTAAAGAATGTGATTAAAGGCTGTGTTCCTATGTCAAAAGTTTTAGTTTTCGAGGGTAATAGCTACGTATGTTGAAAAAATGAAGATATTAGACTAGTTTATGATTGCAAATGGTAAAGAATGTGATTAAAGGCTCTTTTCCTATGTCAAAAGTTTTAGTTTTCGAGGGTAATAGCTACGTATGTTGAAAAAATGAAGATATTAGACTATTTTATGATTGCAAATGGTAAAGAATGTGATTAAAGGCTCTTTTCCTATGTCAAAAGTTTTAGTTTTCGAGGGTAATAGCTACGTATGTTGAAAAAATGAAGATATTAGACTATTTTATGATTGCAAATGGTAAAGAATGTGATTAAAGGCTCTTTTCCTATGTCAAAAGTTTTAGTTTTCGAGGGTAATAGCTACGTATGTTGAAAAAATGAAGATATTAGACTATTTTATGATTGCACATGGTAAAGAATGTGATTAAAGGCTCTTTTCCTATTCAAAAGTTTTAGTTTTCGAGGGTAATAGCTACGTATGTTGAAAAAATGAAGATATTAGACTATTTTATGATTGCAAATGGTAAAGAATGTGATTAAAGGCTCTTTTCCTATGTCAAAAGTTTTAGTTTTCGAGGGTAATAGCTACGTATGTTGAAAAAATGAAGATATTAGACTATTTTATGATTGCAAATGGTAAAGAATGTGATTAAAGGCTCTTTTCCTATGTCAAAAGTTTTAGTTTTCGAGGGTAATAGCTACGTATGTTGAAAAAATGAAGATATTAGACTATTTTATGATTGCAAATGGTAAAGAATGTGATTAAAGGCTCTTTTCCTATGTCAAAAGTTTTAGTTTTCGAGGGTAATAGCTACGTATGTTGAAAAAATGAAGATATTAGACTATTTTATGATTGCAAATGGTAAAGAATGTGATTAAAGGCTCTTTTCCTATGTCAAAAGTTTTAGTTTTCGAGGGTAATAGCTACGTATGTTGAAAAAATGAAGATATTAGACTATTTTATGATTGCAAATGGTAAAGAATGTGATTAAAGGCTCTTTTCCTATGTCAAAAGTTTTAGTTTTCGAGGGTAATAGCTACGTATGTTGAAAAAATGAAGATATTAGACTATTTTATGATTGCAAATGGTAAAGAATGTGATTAAAGGCTCTTTTCCTATGTCAAAAGTTTTAGTTTTCGAGGGTAATAGCTACGTATGTTGAAAAAATGAAGATATTAGACTATTTTATGATTGCACATGGTAAAGAATGTGATTAAAGGCTCTTTTCCTATGTCAAAAGTTTTAGTTTTCGAGGGTAATAGCTACGTATGTTGAAAAAATGAAGATATTAGACTATTTTATGATTGCACATGGTAAAGAATGTGATTAAAGGCTCTTTTCCTATTTCAAAAGTTTTAGTTTTCGAGGGTAATAGCTACGTATGTTGAAAAAATGAAGATATTAGACTATTTTATGATTGCAAATGGTAAAGAATGTGATTAAAGGCTCTTTTCCTATGTCAAAAGTTTTAGTTTTCGAGGGTAATAGCTACGTATGTTGAAAAAATGAAGATATTAGACTATTTTATGATTGCAAATGGTAAAGAATGTGATTAAAGGCTCTTTTCCTATGTCAAAAGTTTTAGTTTTCGAGGGTAATAGCTACGTATGTTGAAAAAATGAAGATATTAGACTATTTTATGATTGCAATGGTAAAGAATGTGATTAAAGGCTCTTTTCCTATGTCAAAAGTTTTAGTTTTCGAGGGTAATAGCTACGTATGTTGAAAAAATGAAGATATTAGACTATTTTATGATTGCAATGGTAAAGAATGTGATTAAAGGCTCTTTTCCTATGTCAAAAGTTTTAGTTTTCGAGGGTAATTAGCTACGTATGTTGAAAAAATGAAGATATTAGACTATTTTATGATTGCAAATGGTAAAGAATGTGATTAAAGGCTCTTTTCCTATGTCAAAAGTTTTAGTTTTCGAGGGTAATAGCTACGTATGTTGAAAAAATGAAGATATTAGACTATTTTATGATTGCAAATGGTAAAGAATGTGATTAAAGGCTCTTTTCCTATGTCAAAAGTTTTAGTTTTCGAGGGTAATAGCTACGTATGTTGAAAAAATGAAGATATTAGACTATTTTATGATTGCACATGGTAAAGAATGTGATTAAAGGCTCTTTTCCTATGTCAAAAGTTTTAGTTTTCGAGGGTAATAGCTACGTATGTTGAAAAAATGAAGATATTAGACTATTTTATGATTGCAAATGGTAAAGAATGTGATTAAAGGCTTTTTCCTATGTCAAAAGTTTAAGTTTTCGAGGGTAATAGCTACGTATGTTGAAAAAATGAAGATATTAGACTATTTTATGATTGCAAATGGTAAAGAATGTGATTAAAGGCTCTTTTCCTATGTCAAAAGTTTAGTTTTCGAGGGTAATAGCTACGTATGTTGAAAAAATGAAGATATTAGACTATTTTATGATTTCAAAAGGTAAAGAATGTGATTAAAGGCTCTTTTCCTATGTCAAAAGTTTTAGTTTTCGAGGGTAATAGCTACGTATGTTGAAAAAATGAAGATATTAGACTATTTTATGATTGCAAATGGTAAAGAATGTGATTAAAGGCTCTTTTCCTATGTCAAAAGTTTTAGTTTTCGAGGGTAATAGCTACGTATGTCGAAAAAATGAAGATATTAGACTATTTTATGATTGCAAATGGTAAAGAATGTGATTAAAGGCTCTTTTCCTATGTCAAAAGTTTTAGTTTTCGAGGGTAATAGCTACGTATGTTGAAAAAATGAAGATATTAGACTATTTTATGATTGCAAATGGTAAAGAATGTGATTAAAGGCTCTTTTCCTATGTCAAAAGTTTTAGTTTTCGAGGGTAATAGCTACGTATGTTGTGGAAAAAATGAAGATATTAGACTATTTTATGATTGCACATGGTAAAGAATGTGATTAAAGGCTCTTTTCCTATTGTCAAAAGTTTTAGTTTTCGAGGGTAATAGCTACGTATGTTGAAAAAATGAAGATATTAGACTATTTTATGATTGCAAATGGTAAAGAATGTGATTAAAGGCTCTTTTCCTATGTCAAAAGTTTTAGTTTTCGAGGGTAATAGCTACGTATGTTGAAAAAATGAAGATATTAGACTATTTTATGATTGCAAATGGTAAAGAATGTGATTAAAGGCTCTTTTCCTATGTCAAAAGTTTTAGTTTTCGAGGGTAATAGCTACGTATGTTGAAAAAATGAAGATATTAGACTATTTTATGATTGCAAATGGTAAAGAATGTGATTAAAGGCTCTTTTCCTATGTCAAAAGTTTTAGTTTTCGAGGGTAATAGCTACGTATGTTGAAAAAATGAAGATATTAGACTATTTTATGATTGCAAATGGTAAAGAATGTGATTAAAGGCTCTTTTCCTATGTCAAAAGTTTTAGTTTTCGAGGGTAATAGCTACGTATGTTGAAAAAATGAAGATATTAGACTATTTTATGATTGCAAATGGTAAAGAATGTGATTAAAGGCTCTTTTCCTATGTCAAAAGTTTTAGTTTTCGAGGGTAATAGCTACGTATGTTGAAAAAATGAAGATATTAGACTATTTTATGATTGCACATGGTAAAGAATGTGATTAAAGGCTCTTTTCCTATGTCAAAAGTTTTAGTTTTCGAGGGTAATAGCTACGTATGTTGAAAAAATGAAGATATTAGACTATTTTATGATTGCACATGGTAAAGAATGTGATTAAAGGCTCTTTTCCTATGTCAAAAGTTTTAGTTTTCGAGGGTAATAGCTACGTATGTTGAAAAAATGAAGATATTAGACTATTTTATGATTGCACATGGTAAAGAATGTGATTAAAGGCTCTTTTCCTATGTCAAAAGTTTTAGTTTTCGAGGGTAATAGCTACGTATGTTGAAAAAATGAAGATATTAGACTATTTTATGATTGCAAATGGTAAAGAATGTGATTAAAGGCTCTTTTCC
>NW_027067772.1:0-9612 GCF_032884065.1 Artemia franciscana
AAAAAGGAAAAAAATAAAGGAGAAAAACAAAACTAAAAAACGAATGTATATACAGACCGGGACACCGGGATACAAATGACGACCGGGACCCGGGACACAGGGAATATAAATGACGACCGGGACACAGGGACACAACTACAACGGGGACACCGGGGGAAACAGGGGGATGTAAATGACGACCGGGACACCGGGACAGGGAATGGTCGATTAGCAATCACCATCAACAAAGCTCAAGGGCAATCATTAGAATCATGAGGTATAGATCTGAATACAGATTGTTTTCCCATGGACCATTATATGTTGCATGTTCAAGAGTCGGTAAACCTGACAATCTATTTATATGCAAAGACAATGGGACAGCAAAGAATGTTGTATATTCGCAAGTTTTACGTAGTTAAAACCATATATATATATATCTATCTATATTCACAGGTGGGACATAGGGACACAACTACAATGGCGCGTAACTATTATGGCGCGTAACGACTTACGCGCGCGGGGGGGCTTGGGGGGGGCGCGAAGCGCCCCACCAACTAGGTGTTGGGGTGGCGCGAAGCGCCACCCAACAGCTAGTATATATATATATATATATATATATATATATATATCTATATATATAAAAATAAGTTGTCTGTCTGTGGATGTGTGGATGGATGTGTGGATGGATGTGTCAGGTGACGTCACCTGAAAAAACTGGATTAGGTGACGTCAAAACTGAAAAAACTAAAAAAAGGCAAAAACTACAAAAAAAACTAAAAACTAATAAAAAAAATAAAAAGCTAAAAAACTAAAAAAACTATAAAGGTAAAAACCAATAAAAAACTAAAAAAAAAACTGAAAAAACTAAAAAAAAGGCAAAAAACTACAAAAAAAACTAAAAACTAATAAAAAAAGTAAAAAAGCTAAAAAACTAAAAAAACTAAAAAAACTAAAAAAAGGTAAAAAACTAAAAAAATAAAAAATAAAAAAAAACTAAAAAAAAGGAAAAAACTGAAAAAATAAGCTAAAATAAAGGTAAAAACCAATAAAAACTAAAAAAAAAAGGAAAAAACTAATAAATGACGACACTCAAAGAGAAAGCGACCAGGACAAAAAACTAAAAAAAAGGCAAAAACTACAAAAAAACTAAAAACTAATAAAAAAAATAAAAAAGCTAAAAAACTAAAAAAACTAAAAAAAGGTAAAAAACTAAAAAACTAAAAACTAAAAAAAAACTAAAAAAGGTAAAAACTAAAGAACTAAAAAAGAAAAAAATAAATGACGACACTCAAAGAGAAAGCGACCAGGACAAAAGGAATGTTCGATTAGCAATCAACAAAGCACCGGGACACAGGGAGTATAAATGACGACCAGGACACAAGTAAAAAAAAAAATTAACAAAACTAAAAAGAAGGTAAAAACTACAAAAAAACTAAAAAGAAAAAAAAACTAAAAACTAATAAAAAAACTAAAAATCTAAAAATCTAAATAAACTAAAAAAGAAAAAAAAAGGAAAAAAATAAAGGAGAAAAACAAAACTAAAAAACGAATGTATATACAGACCGGTACACCGGGATACAAATGACGACCGGGACACAGGGAATATAAATAACGACCCGGGACACAGGGACACAACTACAACGGGGACACCGGGGGAAACAGGGGGATATAAATGACGACCGGGACAAAAAAACTAAAAGAAATAAAAACTAAAAACTAATAAAAAAACTAAAAAATCTAAAAATCTAAATAAGCTAAAAAAGAAAAAAAAAGGAAAAAAATAAAGGAGAAAAACAAAACTAAAAAACGAATGTATATACAGACCGGGACACCGGGATACAAATGATGACCGGGACCCGGACACAGGAATATAAATGACGACCGGGACACAGGGACACAACTACAACGGGGACACCGGGGGAAACAGGGGGATAACCTGACAATCTATTTATATGCAAAGACAATGGGACAGCAAAGAATGTTGTATATTCGCAAGTTTTACGTAGTTAAAACCATATATATATATATATATATCTATATTCACAGGTGGGACATAGGGACACAACTACAATGGCGCGTAACTATTATGGCGCGTAACGACTTACGCGCGCGGGGGGGCTTGGGGGGGGGCGCGAAGCGCCCCCACCAACTAGGTGTAGAATGTTGTATATTCGCAAGTTTTACGTAGTTAAAACCATATATATATATATATATATATCTATATTCACAGGTGGGACATAGGGACACAACTACAATGGCGCGTAACTATTATGCGCGTAACGACTTACGCGCGCGGGGGGGCTTGGGGGGGGCGCGAAGCGCCCCCACCAACTAGGTGTTGGGGTGGCGCGAAGCGCCACCCCAACAGCTAGTATATATATATATAATATATATATATATATATATATATATATATAGATATATATATATATATATATATATATATATATATATATAGATATAGATATATATATATATATATATATATATATATATATATATATATATATATATATATATATATATATATATATCTATATATATAAAAATAAGTTGTCTGTCTGTCTGTGTGTCAGGTGACGTCATGTTTCTGTGTTGACTGACGTCATGAAATTAGTTGTCGTCATTTTTGCTTTGACGGTGACGTCATTCAAGATATTTAAGACATATGTTCACGTAGAAATCTATTAATGTTTAAGTTTAAAATGACTGATGAACTTACAATGGCAAAAGCCGATGAAGATGCTCAATGAGTCTATGCCAAAAAACTTGCTGCTGATAGAGAAAGTCAGAAAAGAAAGCGTGCCGAGGAATCAAGGAATCACAAGAACAGCAAGAAAACAAGCTTGCGGCTAAAGAACGCAAAACCCGCGCAGTTAGATGAAAATCCACCTGGAAAGCGAGAGTCAAAACATATCAACCGGGACGCAGGGACACAACTACAACGGGGACGCCGGGGCACAGGCGGGATATATAATTGACGAATGAGACACAGGGATTGTTTGAATAGAAATTACAGACCGGGACACAAATGACGACCGGGACACTGGGACACAGGGAATATAAATGACGACCGGGACCCTCAAAGAGAAAATACAAACTGGGACATCAGGACACAAATGACGACCGGGACACAGGGAATATAAATGCTATTTATATGCACAGACAATGGGACAGCGAAGAATGTTGTATATTCGCCTGTTTTACGTAGTTAAAAATATATATTTATATCTATCTCTATTCACAGGTGGGACACAGGGACACAGATACAATGGCGCGTAACTAATATGGGGCGTAACTAATATGGCGCATAACGACTTACGCGCACGGGAGGGCTTGGGGGGGGGCGAAGCGCTATCCCGACAGCTAGTATATATATATATATATATATATATATATATATATATATATATATATATATACATATATATATATATATATATATATATATATATATATATACATATATATATATATATATATATATATATATATATATATATATATATATATATATATATATATATATATATATATATATATATATATATATATATATATATATATATATATATATCCGATGAAGATGCTCAAAGAGTCTATGCCAAAAAACTTGCTGCTGATAGAGAAAGTCAGAAATGAAAGCGTGCCGAGGAATCAAAAGAACAGCAAGGAAACAGGCTTGAGGCTAAAGAACGCAAAACCGCGCAGTTAGATGAAGATCCACCTGGACAGCGAGAGTCAAAACATATCAAAACTGAAAATGATAGCGATGATGATTGGGTTTGGGATCTTGACTTGGATAAGGTCATCAATGCCTACCAGATTTTAGTTAAAAAAACAAAGGTTCGGCGATAAGTATTTCATAGTGAAGCTGAAAAATAAAGAAGAAAAAGAAAACTGAAAAAGAAAAAATGTAAAAAACTACAAAATGCTAAAAAGAAAAAACACTCAAAGAGAAATTACAGACCGGGACACAAATGACGACCGGGACAGAGGAATATAAATAACGACCCGGGACACTCAAGGAGAAATTACAGACTGGGATACCTGGACACAAATGACGACCGGGACACAGGCAATATAAATGACGACCAGGACACAGGTATTTAAGAATATCGTTCAAGACAAATTTTAATTGTAAGAAGACCGTTGAAAGAGAAATTTCTAATTGTAAAATGACTGAAGAACCTACAATGGCAACACCCGAGGAAGCTGCTCAAAACGAATGTATTCACGCCGAAGTAGCTGAGTTGGTAAAGCGTTATGTTTCAGGTTCTAGGTCCGAGAGGCTCCAGGTTTGAACCTTGGCTTTAGCATTAATACAAAAGAAGAAAAAAACTAAAAAAGGTAAAAACTGCAAAAAAACTAAAAAGAAAATATATATATATATATATATATATTTATATATATCATCTTTTCCACAAAAATAATAATTTAGTGCTTCTGCTTAAAAACAGCAATCGAATTGATGCCTCCTGATACGCAACTATCAACAAAGTGGCAATCGTTGTGGTCGGTGATCAGTTCTTACCTCGAGATAATATTCTTTATAGGCGAAACAATCAGTTGACAAGAACTGCTTAAACTCATCGATGCTACGATGCCCTACAATATCCTGACGAATATAAATGACGCCCGGGACGCTCAAATAGAAATCACAGACTGGGACACCGGGACACAAATGACGACGCGGACACAGGGAATATAAATGACGACCCGGACGCTGGGACACAAGTACAACGGGGACGCCGGGGGGCAAAGGGGTAAATATAAATGACGACGGCAACAAAGGAAATAGTCGATTAGCAATCACCATCAACAAAGCTCAAGGGCAATCAATAGAATCATGAGGTATAGATCTGAATACGGATTGTTTTCCCATGGACCATTATGCGTTGCATGTTCAAGAGTCGGTAAACCTGACAATCTATTTATATGCACAGACGATGGGACAGCAAACAATGTTGTATATTCGCAAGTTTTACGTAGTTAAAAACATATATATATATATATATATATATATATATATATATATATATATATATATATATATATATAATATATATATATATATATATATATATATATATATATATATATATATATATATATATATATATATATATATATATATATATATATATATATATATATATATATATATATATATATATATATATATATATATATATATATATATATATCTATTTTCACAGGTTGGACATAGGGCCACAACTACAATGGCCCGTATCTAATATGGCGCGTAACGACTTACGCGCGCGGGGGGGCTTGGGGGGGGGGCGCGATGCGCCACCCCAACAGCTAGTATATATATATATATATATATATATATATATATATATATATATATATATATATATATATATATATTATATATATATATATATTATATATATATATATATATATATATATATATATATATATATATATATATATATATATATATATAAAAATAAGTTGTTTGTCTGTCTGTCGACTGACGTCATGTTTGTGTGTCGACTGACGTCATGTTTGTCGACTGACGTCATTATAAGGATTGAGCTGTATGTCGTCATGAAGCTGTTTGTCGTCTGACGTCATGTTTGTCGACTAACGAAACTACAGACCGGGACACCGGGACACAAATGACGGGTTATGTCTGTTATAACGTGTTAGTCGTTCGTTAGTCGTTACGCGCCATATTAGTTACGCGCCATTGTAGTTGTGTCCCTGTGTCCCACCTGTGAATATAGATAGATTTATATATGTGTTTCAAACTACGTAAAAATTGCGAATATACAACATTTTTGGCTTTCCCATTGTCTGTGCATATGCAAAGCCGTATGTACTAATAATGACGTCATATATAAACGCTCTTTTTACAAACAAACAAACATGCATCCACATAACTCGTTTTTATGTAGATAGATACAATACAAATTAACTGCGTAAAACTTGCGAATAAACAACATTCTTCGCTGTCCTATTGTCGCTGCATATAAATACATTGTCAGGTTTACCGACCCTCAAACATGCAACGTACAATTGTCCATGGGAAAAACAATCAGGATTAAGATCTATACCACATTTTTCTAATGATTGACCTTGAGCTTTGTTAATGGTGATTGCAAATACTAATCGAATTGGGAATTGCAATCTTTTAAATTGAAAAAGCAGATCCGTTGGAATCATGGGAATGCGAGGAATAAGAACAGCCTCACCCTCATAAGGCCCTGTCAAGATTGTGGCCTCTATTAGGTTTTCCATTGTTTTTTTTTACGGCAAGTCGCGTGCCATTGCAAAGCTTTGGTGGGTTGATATTTCTTAAAAGTATTATTGGTACGCCTATTTTTAGTTGTAGCACGTGTGGTGGAAACCCTGAAGGATCTATGGAATTTAAAAATTCAGTTGGATAATTAACCGCTTCATTTGGTTCCAAAACTGTGTCGACTGACTTGTAAAGGACTGCCTGGTCTCGAATCTTGTTCAAAACAATATTGTTGATTTCGTGGACGTCTATATTTTTGGGTGCGAGAATCGCTCTTTCACTTAGCCATTTATTATTTTTATAGTTTTTTTAGAATATTCGGAAATACTTTTTCAATCAATTCATTTTTGGAGGTCACTAAATTACAGAAATCAGCAGGTAGTTGTATACGTCCTGAAATTGAGTCTACTGGGAGCTTTACGTTTCCAATTGCCAGCAATTGATCTGAAAATGTTTGACCAGAGTCATCGTTTTGCAATCGGACACGCATATTTGTAGTTAATTTTAATATTTTTACGTGTGCCCATAAATTAGAATTTTTCAGGCAAGCATTCATTTCGTCTGCAGGAGTTGATCTAGGTATTATAGGTAATGTTTGCCTGAAATCTCCCGCAAGCAATATTAATGAGCTGCCAAAGGGTTTCGACTTCCCTCTCAAATCTTTCAAGCATTGATCCAGAGCCTCGAGCGATTTTTTGTGTGCCATTGTGCACTCATCCCAAATAATAAGTTTGCATTGCTGCAATACTTTACCCATCCCAGATGATTGTGGGGTTTCTGTAGATTGCAAATTCAGAGGCAATTTCAAAGCGGAATGAGCAGTTCTTCCACCAGGCAGCAATGTTGCGGCTATTCCGGACGACGCAATTGCCAACGCTATATCATTTTTTGATCGAATTGATGCCAGAATCAGTTTTATCACAAATGTTTTACCAGTACCTCCTGGCGCATCCAAAAAGAAAATTTCTCCAACGTTGTTATCGACACAATGCATTATGGTATCATAAATGTCTTTTTGTTCCGACGTTAACTTGGAAATGTTATTTTGTACATACGACAATAGATCACTCGTACTGTAAATTTGTTCACGATCCAATTGTACACATGTCGAAACAGCAGCGATACGGTTAGGTGAAGGCATTCCCAAATCCTGGTTTGTTTGCCATACGTAAGCACAAATGTTCTGTAATAACTAAAGTGTAGTTATAAATTTCTGATGTAAAATCAAAAGTCATATCTGACGTCTCTAACTGTTTTCGATGGAGTATATCTTCGGACATTTTTGACTCTCTATTTTTCCCATAACTCTGTAGGAGCTGATGGAGAGCAAGTTGTTAAAATGATGCCAAACAATGCACGAATTTGACTTGGGGTTGACGTTTCGCACGCGTCATTGATGCAGTTATCCCAGTGTTGGTCATTCTCCAATAAATTCAGAGCTTGGCATGCACTACGGTAAGTGTCATGTATAGTACCGTTTACAGTTCTCAAATACTCAAAGGATGTCGGACCGGGTACATTCACCAAAAGCAGGCGTAGAAAGAAGCATTCATGTTGATTGGGGTGAACGGTGTAGAGTCTTCCTATCGTGGTATCTTTGAAGATGGTAGGTTGGCCGTCGACTGACTTACCCTGTTTTCGACGTTCAAATACTTTATTATTAGTATTCCACGTGTAATACGAAGGTAATTCAGTATACAGCAGTTTTTTTGCAAAAGAATCATTTTTGCAAAGCGAAAAAAAGCTGTTAATGTTGTATCCGGTGGATTCAGGACTCTTTGTTGCAAGTTGGTTTCCGTGAAATAAACACGTTGACCATTCTGTAAATGTACCGCTAAGTGAAAAACAGCTGGACTACGTTCATGTATCGGAAATGAAAGAATTCGCCAAAAAGCTTCATTACTGCTTATGTATCTTCCAGCCTGATATTGTACGATTTCGTCGAAATCTTTGATTTCGGGCTGCAAGCCAAAAACTGCCATGTCACTGCCTTTGTTGACGTATTTACATATGTATTTGATTGCCTTTACGGAGTTACAGTATACAACATTTATGTGTGCATTAAATGTTTTTGATAATAATGGGGAATATGGAACAACCCACTGGTTATCTACTTCGATGGTGGTACCGTTACGCTTCTTTATTATTGCTGTTTTACCGCCATCTTCAGTAGATCTTCAGTAGGGGAAGTTTAACTTTTCCAGAGGCGCAACACCTTCCCATTGTTTCACCATTGAATTTCAAGGCCTTGCAATAGGGACAAATTTTAGACATTGTCCCGATTTGAACACATCTACTCAAG
Source organism: Artemia franciscana (assembly GCF_032884065.1). Taxonomy (NCBI): domain Eukaryota; kingdom Metazoa; phylum Arthropoda; class Branchiopoda; order Anostraca; family Artemiidae; genus Artemia; species Artemia franciscana. The sequence goes on from NW_027067772.1 coordinate 8,555, forward strand.
CTATAATCATCGACTGGGCTGTAACTGAATGCCAGGCGATAACTTTCATGTTGCTCTGATTCCTCGGCAAACTTTCTTTTCTTACTTTATCTATCAGCAGCAAGCCTGATTTCTTGCTGTTCTTGTGATTCCTCGGCACGCTTTCTTTTCTTACTTTCTCTATCAGCAGCAAGCCTGATTTCTTGCTGTTCTTGTGATTCCTCGGCACGCCTTCTTTTTTCACTTTCTCTTTTAGCAGCAAGTCTGCTTTCGCGTAGCTCTGGTAGTTCCTCGGCACACTTTCTTTTCTGACTTTCTCTATCAGCAGCAAGTTTTTTGGCATAGACTCTTTGAGCATCTTCATCGGCTTTTGCCATTGTAAGTTCATCAGTCATTTTATACTTAAACATTAATAGATTTCTACGTGAACATATATGTCTTAAATATCTTTAATGACGTCACCGTCATAGCAAAAATGACGACAACTAACTTCATGACGTCAGTCGACACAGAAACATGACCTCACCTGATCCACAGACAGACAACTTATTTTTATATATATATAGATAGATATATATATATATATATATATATATATACTAGCTGTTGGGGTGGCGCTTCGCGCCACCCCAACACCTAGTTGGTGGGGCGCTTTGCGCCCCCCCAAGCCCCCCCGCGCGCGTAAGTCGTTACGCGCCATATTAGTTACGCGCCATTGTAGTTGTGTCCCTGTGTTCCACCTGTGAATATATATAGATTTATATATGTGTTTCAAACTACGTAAAAATTGCGAATATACAACATTTTTGGCTTTCCCACTACTGGAAGCTTTCCGTTTCCAATTGCCAGCAATTGATCTGAAAATGTTTGACCAGAATCATCGTTTTGCAATCGGACACGCATATTTGTAGTTAATTTTAATATTTTTACGTGTGCCCATAAATTAGAATTTTTCAGGCAAGCATTCATTTCGTCTGCAGGAGTTAAACTACGTAAAAATTGCGAATATACAACATTCTTGGCTTTCCCATTGTCTGTGCATATACAAAGCCGTATGTACTAATAATGACGTCATATGC
>NW_027067773.1:0-9613 GCF_032884065.1 Artemia franciscana
AAAGAGCCTTTAATCACATTCTTTACCATTTGCAATCATAAAATAGTCTAATATCTTCATTTTTTCAACATACTTAGCTATTACCCTCGAAAACTAAAACTTTTGAAATAGGAAAAGAGCCTTTAATCACATTCTTTACCTATGTTCAATTATAAAATTGTCTAATATCTTCATTTTTTCAACATACGTAGCTATTACCCTCGAAAACTAAAACTTTTGAAATAGGAAAAGAGCCTTTAATCACATTCTTTACCATGTGCAATCATAAAATAGTCTAATATCTTCATTTTTTCCACAGACCTAGCTATTACCCTCAAAAACTAAAATCTTTACCATTTGCAATCATAAAATTGTCTAATATCTTCATTTTATCAACATACATAGCTATTATCCTCGAAAACTAAAACTTTTGAAATAGGAAAAGAGCCTTTAATCACATTCTTTACCATGTGCAATCATAAAATAGTCTAATATCTTCATTTTTTCAACATACGTAGCTATTACCCTCGAAAACTAAAACTTTTGAAATAGGAAAAGAGCCTTGAATCACATTCTTTATCATGTCCAATCATAAAATAGTCTAATATCTTCATTTTTTCAACATACGTAGCTATTACCCTCGAAAACTAAAGCTTTTGACATAGGAAAAGAGCCTTTAATCACATTCTTTACCATTTGCAATCATAAAATAGTCTAATATCTTCATTTTTTCAACATGCGTAGCTATTACCCTTGAAAACTAAAACTTTTTGAAATAGGAAAAGAGCCTTTAATCACATTCTTTACCATTTGCAATCATAAAATAGTCTAATATCTTCATTTTTTCAACATACGTAGCTATTACCCTCGAAAACTAAAACTTTTGAAATAGGAAAAGAGCCTTTAATCACATTCTTTAACATTTGCAATCATAAAATAGTCTAATATCTTAATTTTTTCAAAATACGTAGCTATTACCCTCGAAAACTAAAACTTTTGAAATAGGAAAAGAGCCTTTAATCACATTCTTTACCATTTGCAATCATAAAATAGTCTAATATCTTCATTTTTTCAACATACGTAGCTATTACCCTCGAAAACTAAAACTTTTGAAATAGGAAAAGAGCCTTTAATCACATTCTTTACCATGTGCAATCATAAAATAGTCTAATATCTTCATTTTTTCCACAGACATAGCTATTAACCTCGAAAACTAAAACTTATGACATAGGAAAAGAGCCTTTAATCACATTCTTTACCATTTGCAATCATAAAATAGTCTAATATCTTCATTTTTTCAACATACGTAGCTATTACCCTCGAAAACTAAAACTTTTGAAATAGGAAAAGAGCCTTTAATCACATTATTTACCATGTGCAATCATAAAATTGTCTAATATCTTCATTTTTTCCACGGACAAAGCTATTACCCTCGAAAACTAAAACTTTTGAAATAGGAAAAGAGCCTTTAATCACATTCTTTACCATTTGCAATCATAAAATAGTCTAATATCTTCATTTTTTCAACATACTTAGCTATTACCCTCGAAAACTAAAACTTTTGAAATAGGAAAAGAGCCTTTAATCACATTCTTTACCTATGTTCAATTATAAAATTGTCTAATATCTTCATTTTTTCAACATACGTAGCTATTACCCTCGAAAACTAAAACTTTTGAAATAGGAAAAGAGCCTTTAATCACATTCTTTACCATGTGCAATCATAAAATAGTCTAATATCTTCATTTTTTCCACAGACCTAGCTATTACCCTCAAAAACTAAAATCTTTACCATTTGCAATCATAAAATTGTCTAATATCTTCATTTTATCAACATACATAGCTATTATCCTCGAAAACTAAAACTTTTGAAATAGGAAAAGAGCCTTTAATCACATTCTTTACCATGTGCAATCATAAAATAGTCTAATATCTTCATTTTTTCAACATACGTAGCTATTACCCTCGAAAACTAAAACTTTTGAAATAGGAAAAGAGCCTTGAATCACATTCTTTATCATGTGCAATCATAAAATAGTCTAATATCTTCATTTTTTCAACATACGTAGCTATTACCCTCGAAAACTAAAGCTTTTGACATAGGAAAAGAGCCTTTAATCACATTCTTTACCATGTGCAATCATAAAATAGTCTAATATCTTCATTTTTTCCACAGACATAGCTATTACCCTCGAAAACTAAAACTTATGACATAGGAAAAGAGCCTTTAATCACATTCTTTACCATTTGCAATCATAAAATAGTCTAATATCTTCATTTTTTCAACATACGTAGCTATTACCCTCGAAAACTAAAACTTTTGAAATAGGAAAAGAGCCTTTAATCACATTATTTACCATGTGCAATCATAAAATTGTCTAATATCTTCATTTTTTCCACGGACAAAGCTATTACCCTCGAAAACTAAAACTTTTGAAATAGGAAAAGAGCCTTTAATCACATTCTTTACCATTTGCAATCATAAAATAGTCTAATATCTTCATTTTTTCAACATACGTAGCTATTACCCTCGAAAACTAAAACTTTTGAAATAGGAAAAGAGCCTTTAATCACATTCTTTACCTATGTTCAATTATAAAATTGTCTAATATCTTCATTTTTTCAACATACGTAGCTATTACCCTCGAAAACTAAAACTTTTGAAATAGGAAAAGAGCCTTTAATCACATTCTTTACCATGTGCAATCATAAAATAGTCTAATATCTTCATTTTTTCCACAGACCTAGCTATTACCCTCGAAAACTAAAATCTTTACCATTTGCAATCATAAAATTGTCTAATATCTTCATTTTATCAACATACATAGCTATTATCCTCGAAAACTAAAACTTTTGAAATAGGAAAAGAGCCTTTAATCACATTCTTTACCATGTGCAATCATAAAATAGTCTAATATCTTCATTTTTTCAACATACGTAGCTATTACCCTCGAAAACTAAAACTTTTGAAATAGGAAAAGAGCCTTGAATCACATTCTTTATCATGTGCAATCATAAAATAGTCTAATATCTTCATTTTTTCAACATACGTAGCTATTACCCTCGAAAACTAAAGCTTTTGACATAGGAAAAGAGCCTTTAATCACATTCTTTACCATTTGCAATCATAAAATAGTCTAATATCTTCATTTTTTCAACATGCGTAGCTATTACCCTTGAAAACTAAAACTTTTTGAAATAGGAAAAGAGCCTTTAATCACATTCTTTACCATTTGCAATCATAAAATAGTCTAATATCTTCATTTTTTCAACATACGTAGCTATTACCCTCGAAAACTAAAACTTTTGAAATAGGAAAAGAGCCTTTAATCACATTCTTTAACATTTGCAATCATAAAATAGTCTAATATCTTAATTTTTTCAAAATACGTAGCTATTACCCTCGAAAACTAAAACTTTTGAAATAGGAAAAGAGCCTTTAATCACATTCTTTACCATTTGCAATCATAAAATAGTCTAATATCTTCATTTTTTCAAAATACGTAGCTATTACCCTCGAAAACTAAAACTTTTGAAATAGGAAAAGAGCCTTTAATCACATTCTTTACCATTTGCAATCATAAAATAGTCTAATATCTTCATTTTTTCAACATACGTAGCTATTACCCTCGAAAACTAAAACTTTTGAAATAGGAAAAGAGCCTTTAATCACATTCTTTACCATGTGCAATCATAAAATAGTCTAATATCTTCATTTTTTCCACAGACATAGCTATTACCCTCGAAAACTAAAACTTATGACATAGGAAAAGAGCCTTTAATCACATTCTTTACCATTTGCAATCATAAAATAATCTAATATCTTCATTTTTTCAACATACGTAGCTATTACCCTCGAAAACTAAAACTTTTGAAATAGGAAAAGAGCCATTAATCACACTCTTTACCATGTGCAATCATAAAATAGTCTAATATCTTCATTTTTTCCACAGACATAGCTACTACCCTCGAAAACTAAAACTTTTGACATAGGAAAAGAGCCTTTAATCACATTCTTTACCATTTGCAATCATAAAATAGTCTAATATCTTCATTTTTTCAACATACGTAGCTATTACCCTCGAAAACTAAAACTTTTGAAATAGGAAAAGAGCCTTTAATCACATTCTTTACCATTTGCAATCATAAAATCTTCTAATATCTTCATTTTTTCAACATACGTAGCTATTACCCTCAAAAACTAAAACTTTTGAAATAGGAAAAGAGCCTTTAATCACATTCTTTACCATGTGCAATCCTAAAATAGTCTAATATCTTCATTTTTTCCACAGACATAGCTATTACCCTCGAAAACTAAAACTTATGACATAGGAAAAGAGCCTTTAATCACATTCTTTACCATTTGCAATCATAAAATAGTCTAATATCTTCATTTTTTCAACATACGTAGCTATTACCCTCGAAAACTAAAACTTTTGAAATAGGAAAAGAGCCTTTAATCACATTCTTTACCATGTGCAATCATAAAATTGTCTAATATCTTCATTTTTTCCACGGACAAAGCTATTACCCTCGAAAACTAAAACTTTTGAAATAGGAAAAGAGCCTTTAATCACATTCTTTACCATTTGCAATCATAAAATAGTCTAATATCTTCATTTTTTCAACATACGTAGCTATTACCCTCGAAAACTAAAACTTTTGAAATAGGAAAAGAGCCTTTAATCACATTCTTTACCTATGTTCAATTATAAAATTGTCTAATATCTTCATTTTTTCAACATACGTAGCTATTACCCTCGAAAACTAAAACTTTTGAAATAGGAAAAGAGCCTTTAATCACATTCTTTACCATGTGCAATCATAAAATAGTCTAATATCTTCATTTTTTCCACAGACCTAGCTATTACCCTCGAAAACTAAAATCTTTACCATTTGCAATCATAAAATTGTCTAATATCTTCATTTTATCAACATACATAGCTATTATCCTCGAAAACTAAAACTTTTGAAATAGGAAAAGAGCCTTTAATCACATTCTTTACCATGTGCAATCATAAAATAGTCTAATATCTTCATTTTTTCAACATACGTAGCTATTACCCTCGAAAACTAAAACTTTTGAAATAGGAAAAGAGCCTTGAATCACTTTCTTTATCATGTGCAATCATAAAATAGTCTAATATCTTCATTTTTTCAACATACGTAGCTATTACCCTCGAAAACTAAAGCTTTTGACATAGGAAAAGAGCCTTTAATCACATTCTTTACCATTTGCAATCATAAAATAGTCTAATATCTTCATTTTTTCAACATGCGTAGCTATTACCCTTGAAAACTAAAACTTTTTGAAATAGGAAAAGAGCCTTTAATCACATTCTTTACCATTTGCAATCATAAAATAGTCTAATATCTTCATTTTTTCAACATACGTAGCTATTACCCTCGAAAACTAAAACTTTTGAAATAGGAAAAGAGCCTTTAATCACATTCTTTAACATTTGCAATCATAAAATAGTCTAATATCTTAATTTTTTCAAAATACGTAGCTATTACCCTCGAAAACTAAAACTTTTGAAATAGGAAAAGAGCCTTTAATCACATTCTTTACCATTTGCAATCATAAAATAGTCTAATATCTTCATTTTTTCAAAATACGTAGCTATTACCCTCGAAAACTAAAACTTTTGAAATAGGAAAAGAGCCTTTAATCACATTCTTTACCATTTGCAATCATAAAATAGTCTAATATCTTCATTTTTTCAACATACGTAGCTATTACCCTCGAAAACTAAAACTTTTGAAATAGGAAAAGAGCCTTTAATCACATTCTTTACCATTTGCAATCATAAAATAGTCTAATATCTTCATTTTTTCAACATACTTAGCTATTACCCTCGAAAACTAAAACTTTTGAAATAGGAAAAGAGCCTTTAATAACATTCTTTACCATGTGCAATCATAAAATAGTCTAATATCTTCTTTTTTCCACAGACATAGCTATTACCCTCGAAAACTAAAACTTTTGACATAGGAAAAGAGCCTTTAATCACATTCTTTACCATTTGCAATCATAAAATAGTCTAATATCTTCGTTTTTCAACATACGTAGCTATTACCCTTGAAAACTAAAACTTTTTGAAATAGGAAAAGAGCCTTTAATCACATTCTTTACCATTTGCAATCATAAAATAGTCTAATATCTTAATTTTTTCGAAATACGTAGCTATTACCCTCGAAAACTAAAACTTTTGAAATAGGAAAAGAGCCTTTAATCACATTCTTTACCATTTGCAATCATAAAATAGTCTAATATCTTCATTTTTTCAAAATACGTAGCTATTACCCTCGAAAACTAAAACTTTTGAAATAGGAAAAGAGCCTTTAATCACATTCTTTACCATTTGCAATCATACAATAGTCTAATATCTTCATTTTTTCAACATACGTAGCTATTACCCTCGAAAACTAAAACTTTTGAAATAGGAAAAGAGCCTTTAATCACATTCTTTACCATGTGCAATCATAAAATAGTCTAATATCTTCATTTTTTCCACAGACATAGCTATTACCCTCGAAAACTAAAACTTATGACATAGGAAAAGAGCCTTTAATCACATTCTTTACCATTTGCAATCATAAAATAGTCTAATATCCTCATTTTTTCAACATACGTAGCTCTTACCCCCGAAAACTAAAACTTTTGAAATAGGAAAAGAGCCTTTAATCACATTCTTTACCATTTGCAATCATAAAATATTCTAATATCTTCATTTTTTCAACATACGTAGCTATTACCCTCGAAAACTAAAACTTTTGAAATAGGAAAAGAGCCTTTAATCACATTCTTTACCATGTGTAATCATAAAATAGTCTAATATCTTCATTTTTTCCACAGACATAGCTACTACCCTCGAAAACTAAAACTTTTGACATAGGAAAAGAGCCTTCAATCACATTCTTTACCATTTGCAATCATAAAATAGTCTAATATCTTCATTTTTTTAAACATAAGTAGCTATTACCCTCGAAAACTAAAATTTTTGAAATAGGAAAAGAGCCTTTAATCACATTCTTTACCATTTGCAATAATAAAATAGTCTAATATCTTCATTTTTTTCAACATACGTAGCTATTACCCTCGAAAACTAATACTTTTCACATAGGAAAAGAGCCTTTAATCACATTCTTTACCATTTGCAATCATAAAATCTTCTAATATCTTCATTTTTTCAACATACGTAGCTATTACCCTCGAAAACTAAAACTTTTGAAATAGGAAAAGAGCCTTTAATCACATTCTTTACCATTTGCAATCATAAAATAGTCTAATATCTTCATTTTTTCAAAATACGTAGCTATTACCCTCGAAAACTAAAACTTTTGAAATAGGAAAAGAGCCTTTAATCACATTTTTTACCATTTGCAATCATAAAATAGTCTAATATCTTCATTTTTTCAACATACGTAGCTATTACCCTCGAAAACTAAAACTTTTGAAATAGGAAAAGAGCCTTTAATCACATTCTTTACCATGTGCAATCATAAAATAGTCTAATATCTTCATTTTTTCCACAGACATAGCTATTACCCTCGAAAACTAAAACTTATGACATAGGAAAAGAGCCTTTAATCACATTCTTTACCATTTGCAATCATAAAATAGTCTAATATCTTCATTTTTTCAACATACGTAGCTATTACCCTCGAAAACTAAAACTTTTGAAATATGAAAAGAGCCATTAATCACATTCTTTACCATGTGCAATCATAAAATAGTCTAATATCTTCATTTTTTCCACAGACATAGCTATTACCCTCGAAAACTAAGACTTTTGACATAGGAAAAGAGCCTTTAATCACATTCTTTACCATTTGCAATCATAAAATAGTCTAATATCTTCATTTTTTCAACATACGTAGCTATTACCCTCGAAAACTAAAACTTTTGAAATAGTAAAAGAGCCTTTAACCACATTCTTTACCATGTGCAATCATAAAATCTTCTAATATCTTCCTTTTTTCAACATACGTAGCTATTACCCTCGAAAACTAAAACTTTTGAAATAGGAAAAGAGCCTTTAATCACATTCTTTACCATTTGCAATCATAAAATAGTCTAATATCTTCATTTTTTCAACATACTTAGCTATTACCCTCGAAAACTAAAACTTTTGAAATAGGAAAAGAGCCTTTAATCATATTCTTTACCATGTGCAATCATACAATAGTCTAATATCTTCTTTTTTTCCACAGACATAGCTTTCACCCTCGAAAACTAAAACTTTTGACATAGGAAAAGAGCCTTTAATCACATTCTTTACCATTTGCAATCATAAAATAGTCTAATATCTTCATTTTTTCAACATACGTAGCTATTACCCTCGAAAACTAAAACTTTTGAAATAGGAAAAGAGCCTTTAATCACATTCTTTACCATTTGCAATCATAAAATAGTCTAATATCTTCATTTTTTCAACATACTTAGCTATTACCCTCGAAAACTAAAACTTTTGAAATAGGAAAAGAGCCTTTAATAACATTCTTTACCATGTGCAATCATAAAATAGTCTAATATCTTCTTTTTTCCACAGACATAGCTATTACCCTCGAAAACTAAAACTTTTGACATAGGAAAAGAGCCTTTAATCACATTCTTTACCATTTGCAATCATAAAATAGTCTAATATCTTCGTTTTTAAACATACGTAGCTATTACCCTTGAAAACTAAAACTTTTTGAAATAGGAAAAGAGCCTTTAATCACATTCTTTACCATTTGCAATCATAAAATAGTCTAATATCTTAATTTTTTCGAAATACGTAGCTATTACCCTCGAAAACTAAAACTTTTGAAATAGGAAAAGAGCCTTTAATCACATTCTTTACCATTTGCAATCATAAAATAGTCTAATATCTTCATTTTTTCAAAATACGTAGCTATTACCCTCGAAAACTAAAACTTTTGAAATAGGAAAAGAGCCTTTAATCACATTCTTTACCATTTGCAATCATACAATAGTCTAATATCTTCATTTTTTCAACATACGTAGCTATTACCCTCGAAAACTAAAACTTTTGAAATAGGAAAAGAGCCTTTAATCACATTCTTTACCATGTGCAATCATAAAATAGTCTAATATCTTCATTTTTTCCACAGACATAGCTATTACCCTCGAAAACTAAAACTTATGACATAGGAAAAGAGCCTTTAATCACATTCTTTACCATTTGCAATCATAAAATAGTCTAATATCTTCATTTTTTCAACATACGTAGCTATTACCCTCGAAAACTAAAACTTTTGAAATATGAAAAGAGCCATTAATCACATTCTTTACCATGTGCAATCACAAAATAGTCTAATATCTTCATTTTTTCCACAGACATAGCTACTACCCTCGAAAACTAAAACTTTTGACATAGGAAAAGAGCCTTTAATCACATTCTTTACCATTTGCAATCATAAAATAGTCTAATATCTTCATTTTTTCAACATACGTAGCTATTACCCTCGAAAACTAAAACTTTTGAAATAGGAAAAGAGCCTTTAATCACATTCTTTACCATTTGCAATCATAAAATCTTCTAATATCTTCATTTTTTCAACATACGTAGCTATTACCCTCGAAAACTAAAACTTTTGAAATAGGAAAAGAGCCTTTAATCACATT
>NW_027067774.1:0-9598 GCF_032884065.1 Artemia franciscana
TAATATCTTCATTTTTTCAACATACGTAGCTATTACCCTCGAAAACTAAAACTTTTGAAATAGGAAAAGAGCCTTTAATCACATTCTTTACCATTTGCAATCATAAAATAGTCTAATATCTTCATTTTTTCAACATACTTAGCTATTAGCCTCGAAAACTAAAACTTTTGAAATCAGGAAAAGAGCCTTTAATCACATTCTTTACCATTTGCAATCATAAAATAGTCTAATATCTTCATTTTTTCAACATACGTAGCTATTACCCTCGAAAACTAAAACTTTTGAAATAGGAAAAGAGCCTTTAATCACATTCTTTACCATTTGCAATCATAAAATAGTCTAATATCTTCATTTTTTCAACATACGTAGCTATTACCCTCGAAAACTAAAACTTTTGAAATAGGAAAAGAGCCTTTAATCACATTCTTTACCATGTGCAATCATAAAATTGTCTAATATCTTCATTTTTTCCACAGACAAAGCTATTACCCTCGAAAACTAAAACTTTTGAAACATAGGAAAAGAGCCTTTAATCACATTCTTTACCATTTGCAATCATAAAATAGTCTAATATCTTCATTTTTTCAACATACTAGCTATTACCCTCGAAAACTAAAACTTTTGAAATAGGAAAAGAGCCTTTAATCATTCTTTACCATTGCAATCATAAAATAGTCTAATATCTTCATTTTTTCAACATACGTAGCTATTACCCTCGAAAACTAAAACTTTTGACATAGGAAAAGAGCCTTTAATCACATTCTTTACCATTTGCAATCATAAAATAGTCTAATATCTTCATTTTTCAACATACTTAGCTATTACCCTCGAAAACTAAAACTTTTGAAATAGGAAAAGAGCCTTTAATTACATTCTTTACCATTTGCAATCATAAAATAGTCTAATATCTTCATTTTTTCAACATACGTAGCTATTACCCTCGAAAACTAAAACTTTTGACATAGGAAAAGAGCCTTTAATCACATTCTTTACCATGTGCAATCATAAAATTGTCTAATATCTTCATTTTTTCAACATACGTAGCTATTACCCTCGAAAACTAAAACTTTTGAAATAGGAAAAGAGCCTTTAATCACATTCTTTACCATTTGCAATCATAGAATAGTCTAATATCTTCATTTTTTCAACATACGTAGCTATTACCCTCGAAAACTAAAACTTTTGAAATAGGAAAAGAGCCTTTAATCACATTCTTTACCATGTGCAATCATAAAATTGTCTAATATCTTCATTTTTTCCACAACAAAGCTATTACCCTCGAAAACTAAAACTTTTGAAATAGGAAAAGAGCCTTTAATCACATTCTTTACCATTTGCAATCATAAAATAGTCTAATATCTTCATTTTTTCAACATACGTAGCTATTACCCTCGAAAACTAAAACTTTTGAATAGGAAAAGAGCCTTTAATCACATTCTTTACCATGTGCAATCATAAAATAGTCTAATATCTTCATTTTTCAACATACGTAGCTATTACCCTCGAAAAACTAAAACTTTTGAAATAGGAAAAGAGCCTTTAATCACATTCTTTACCATTTGCAATCATAAAATAGTCTAATATCTTCATTTTTTCAACATTCGTAGCTATTACCCTCGAAACTAAAACTTTTGAAATAGGAAAAGAGCCTTTAATCACATACTTTACCATTTGCAATCATAAAATAGTCTAAATCTTCATTTTTTCACATACGTAGCTATTACCCTCGAAAACTAAAACTTTTGTAGGAAAAGAGCCTTTAATCACATTCTTTACCATGTGCAATCATAAAATAGTCTAATATCTTCATTTTTTCAACATACGTAGCTATTACCCTCGAAAACTAAAACTTTTGAAATAGGAAAAGAGCCTTTAATCACATTCTTTACCATGTGCAATCATAAAATAGTCTAATATCTTCATTTTTTCAACATACGTAGCTATTACCCTCGAAAACTAAAACTTTTGAAATAGGAAAAGAGCCTTTAATCACATTCTTTACCATTGCAATCATAAAATAGTCTAATATCTTCATTTTTTCAACAAACGTAGCTATTACCCTCGAAAACTAAAACTTTTGAAATAGGAAAAGAGCCTTTAATCACATTCTTTACCATGTGCAATCATAAAATAGTCTAATATCTTCATTTTTTCAACATACGTAGCTATTACCCTCGAAAACTAAAACTTTTGAAATAGGAAAAGAGCCTTTAATCACATTCTTACCATGTGCAATCATAAAATAGTCTAATATCTTCATTTTTCAACATACGTAGCTATTACCCTCAAAAACTAAATTTTGAAATAGGAAAAGAGCCTTTAATCACATTCTTTACCATTTGCAATCATAAAATAGTCTAATATCTTCATTTTTTCAACATACGTAGCTATTACCCTCGAAAACTAAAACTTTTGACATAGGAAAAGAGCCTTTAATCACATTCTTTACCATTTGCAATCATAAAATAGTCTAATATCTTCATTTTTTCAACATACGTAGCTATTACCCTCGAAAACTAAAACTTTTGAAATAGGAAAAGAGCCTTTAATCACATTCTTTACCATTTGCAATCATAAAATAGTCTAATATCTTCATTTTTTCAACATACGTAGCTATTACCCTCGAAAACTAAAACTTTTGAAATAGGAAAAGAGCCTTTAATCACATTCTTTACCATGTGCAATCATAAAATTGTCTAATATCTTCATTTTTTCCACAGACAAAGCTATTACCCTTGAAAACTAAAACTTTTAACATAGGAAAAGAGCCTTTAATCACATTCTTTACCATGTGCAATCATAAAATAGTCTAATATCTTCATTTTTTCAACATACGTAGCTATTACCCTCGAAAACTAAAATTTTGAAATAGGAAAAGAGCCTTTAATCACATTCTTTACCATTTGCAATCATAAAATAGTCTAATATCTTCATTTTTTCAACATACAGCTATTACCCTCGAAAAACTAAAACTTTTGAAATAGGAAAAGAGCCTTTAATCACATTCTTTACGATGCAATCATAAAATAGTCTAATATCTTCATTTTTTCAACATACAGCTATTACCCTCGAAAACTAAAACTTTTGAAATAGGAAAAGAGCCTTTATTCATATTCTTTACCATTTGCAATCATAAAATAGTCTAATATCTTCATTTTTTCAACATAAGTAGCTATTACCCTCGAAAACTAAAACTTTTGACATAGGAAAAGAGCCTTTAATCACATTCTTTACCATTTGCAATCATAAAATAGTCTAATATCTTCATTTTTTCAACATACGTAGCTATTACCCTCGAAAACTAAAACTTTTGAAATAGGAAAAGAGCCTTTAATCACATTCTTTACCATTTGCAATCATAAAATAGTCTAATATCTTCATTTTTTCAACATACGTAGCTATTACCCTCGAAAACTAAAACTTTTGAAATAGGAAAAGAGCCTTTAATCACATTCTTTACCATTTGCAATCATAAAATAGTCTAATATCTTCATTTTTTCAACATACGTAGCTATTACCCTCGAAAACTAAAACTTTTGAAATAGGAAAAGAGCCTTTAATCACATTCTTTACCATTTGCAATCATAAAATAGTCTAATATCTTCATTTTTTCAACATACGTAGCTATACCCTCGAAAACTAAAACTTTTGACATAGGAAAAGAGCCTTTAATCACATTCTTTACCATGCAATCATAAAATAGTCTAATATCTTCATTTTTTCAACACACGTAGCTATTACCCTCGAAAACTAAAACTTTTGTAGGAAAAGAGCCTTTAATCACATTCTTTACCATTTGCAATAATAAAATAGTCTAATATCTTCATTTTTTCAACATACGTAGCTATTACCCTCGAAAACTAAAACTTTTGAAATAGGAAAAGAGCCTTTAATCACATTCTTTACCATGTGCAATCATAAAATAGTCTAATATCTTCATTTTTTCAACATACGTAGCTATTACCTCGAAAACTAAAACTTTTGACATAGGAAAAGAGCCTTTAATCACATTCTTTACCATTTGCAATCATAAAATAGTCTAATATCTTCATTTTTTCAACATACGTAGCTATTACCCTCGAAAACTAAAACTTTTGAAATAGGAAAAGAGCCTTTAATCACATTCTTTACCATGTGCAATCATAAAATTGTCTAATATCTTCATTTTTTCCACAGACAAAGCTATTACCCTCGAAAACTAAAACTTTTGACATAGGAAAAGAGCCTTTAATCACATTCTTTACCATTTGCAATCATAAAATAGTCTAATATCTTCATTTTTTCAACATACGTAGCTATTACCCTCGAAAACTAAAACTTTTGAAATAGGAAAAGAGCCTTTAATCACATTCTTTACCATGTGCAATCATAAAATAGTCTAATATCTTCATTTTTTCAACATACGTAGCTATTACCCTCGAAAACTAAAACTTTTGACATAGGAAAAGAGCCTTTAATCACATTCTTTACCATTTGCAATCATAAAATAGTCTAATATCTTCATTTTTTCAACATACGTAGCTATTACCCTCGAAAACTAAAACTTTTGAAATAGGAAAAGAGCCTTTAATCACATTCTTTACCATTTGCAATCATAAAATAGTCTAATATCTTCATTTTTTCAACGTACGTAGCTATTACCCTCGAAAACTAAAACTTTTGAAATAGGAAAAGAGCCTTTAATCACATTCTTTACCATGTGCAATCATAAAATAGTCTAATATCTTCATTTTTTCACATACGTAGCTATTACCCTTGAAAACTAAAACTTTTGAAATAGGAAAAGAGCCTTTAATCACATTCTTTACCATGTGCAATCATAAAATAGTCTAATATCTTCATTTTTCAACATACGTAGCTATTACCCTCAAAAACTAAAACTTTTGAAATAGGAAAAGAGCCTTTAATCACATTCTTTACCATTTGCAATCATAAAATAGTCTAATATCTTCATTTTTTCAACATACGTAGCTATTACCCTCGAAAAACTAAAACTTTTGAAATAGGAAAAGAGCCTTTAATCACATTCTTTACCATGCAATCATAAAATAGTCTAATATCTTCATTTTTTCAACATACGTAGCTATTACCCTCGAAAACTAAAACTTTTGAAATAGGAAAAGAGCCTTTAATCACATTCTTTACCATTTGCAATCATAAAACAGTCTAATATCTTCATTTTTTCAACATACGTAGCTATTACCCTCGAAAACTAAAACTTTTGAAATAGGAAAAGAGCCTTTAATCACATTCTTTACCATGTGCAATCATAAAATTGTCTAATATCTTCATTTTTTCCACAGACAAAGCTATTACCCTCGAAAACTAAAACTTTTGAATAGGAAAAGAGCCTTTAATCACATTCTTGACCATTTGCAATCATAAAATAGTCTAATATCTTCATTTTTTCAACATACGTAGCTATTACCCTCGAAAACTAAAACTTTTGAAATAGGAAAAGAGCCTTTAATCACATTCTTCACCATGTGCAATCATAAAATAGTCTAATATCTTCATTTTTTCAACATACGTAGCTATTACCCTCGAAAACTAAAACTTTTGAAATAGGAAAAGAGCCTTTAATCACATTCTTTACCATGTGCAATCATAAAATAGTCTAATATCTTCATTTTTTCAACATACGTAGCTATTACCCTCGAAAACTAAAACTTTTGAAACAGGAAAAGAGCCTTTAATCACATTCTTTACCATTTGCAATCATAAAATAGTCCAATGTCTTCATTTTTCAACATACGTAGCTATTACCCTCGAAAACTAAAACTTTTGACAGGAAAAGAGCCTTTAATCACATTTTTTACCATTTGCAATCATAAAATAGTCTAATATCTTCATTTTTTCAACATACGTGCTATTACCCTCGAAAACTAAAACTTTTGACATAGGAAAAGAGCCTTTAATCACATTCTTTACCATTTGCAATCATAAAATAGTCTAATATCTTCATTTTTTCAACATACGTAGCTATTACCCTCGAAAACTAAAACTTTTGACATAGGAAAAGAGCCTTTAATCACATTCTTTACCATTTGCAATCATAAAATAGTCTAATATCTTCATTTTTTCAACATACGTAGCTATTACCCTCGAAAACTAAAACTTTTGACATAGGAAAAGAGCCTTTAATCACATTCTTTTCTATTTGCAATCATAAAATAGTCTAATATCTTCATTTTTTCAACATACGTAGCTATTACCCTCAAAAACTAAAACTTTTGACATAGGAAACGAGCCTTTAATCACATTCTTTACCATTTGCAATCCTAAAATATTCTAATATCTTCATTTTTTCAACATACGTAGCTCTTACCCCGAAAACTAAAACTTTTGAAATAGGAAAAGAGCCTTTAATCACATTCTTTACCATTTGCAATCATAAAATAGTCTAATATCTTCATTTTTTCAACATACTTAGCTATTACCCTCAAAAACTAAAACTTTTGAAATAGGAAAAGAGCCTTTAATCACATTCTTTACCATCTGCAATCATAAAATAGTCTAATATCTTCATTTTTTCCACAGACATAGCTATTACCCTCGAAAACTAAAACTTTTGAAATAGGAAAACAGCCTTTAATCACATTCTTTACCATTTGCAATCAAAAAATAGTCTAATATCTTCATTTTTTCCACATACGTAGCTATTGCCCCCGAAAACTAAACTTTTGAAATAGGAAAAGAGCCTTTAATCACATTCTTTACCATGTGCAATCATAAAATTGTCTAATATCTTCATTTTTTCAACATACGTAGCTATTACCCTCAAAAACTAAAACTTTTGAAATAGGAAAAGAGCCTTAATCACATTCTTTACGATGTGCAATCATAAAATAGTTTAATATCTTCATTTTTTCAACATACGTAGCTATTACCCTCGAAAACTAAAACTTTTCAAATAGGAAAAGAGCCTTTAATCACATTCTTTACCATGTGCAATCATAAAATAATCTAATATCTTCATTTTTTTCACAGACACAGCTATTACCCTCGAAAACTAAAACTTTTGAAATAGGAAAAGAGTTTTTAATCACATTCTTTACCATTTGCAATCATAAAATAGTCTAATATCTTCATTTTTTTCAACATACGTAGCTATTACCCTCGAAAACTAAAACTTTTGAAATAGGAAATGAGCCTTTAATCACATTCTTTACCATTTGCAATCAAAAAATAGTCTAGTATCTTCATTTTTTTAACATACGTAGCTATTACCCTCGAAAACTTAAGTTTTGACATATGGTGGTGGATAACGTCTTTATTCGTAGCTTCACACAGAGGTGGATCATCAGAAAAATGTGAGGAAAATTTTTTTTTTCAGGCAGCGATATTGATCGTGTTAGATTTGCAAAGACGAACCTAGTATTAGCATTGAAACTCTTCCATAGCTGTTGGGGGCAACTTTTTATCTCTGTACGTGTTGCTGTTTGACCTTATAATGACAAATGAGTTCAAGGTCGTAAGAATATTTTCATTGTGTTGGTTAATTTGTTACCCATTGTAAAAGTTATCTTTTATATAAGAAAAGTGAATGACAATAGTCTCTGCCTATAGAGTATGTTGAAGTAAAATTTTTGAGCTAAACTAAAAAAAATTCCTAAACTGATACCCATAAATACGTAAATTTGAAACTTTATTCCAACGAGTTTCACATGTTTCGTTGTTACGGTGTTAGCTTCGATACTATCTTCCAAAGCTGCCTGGGGCTATTGCCTATTTCACGTGTTGCCGCTCACGTGTCAGGTAATGAAGACTAGGTCAGGGTTGTAAAACATATTTAATTTGTTAACTTCATGTGGACTTGCCCATTGTAAAAATTCTTTTATTTATAAAAAAAGTGAATTACTGTAGTATACCTAGAGGATCTGTTTGAGTAAAAACTTCTGAGCATATTATGAGTAAGAATCGCTTTATTTTTAGCATGTTTCCTTCTGGAGAGAAGAAATCCTAGGCTGATACCCTCTAATGCAACCTAATTAAGTATCTATATTCTTCCAAAGGTTATTCTTTATTATTACTTCAGTGGTTGACCATTTCTAAAGGAAATATGTTAAATAAAAACAAATAAATATAGTGCCATTAGATTCCTTATTTAACGTTCTTTCTAAATGTCATGGCTTTTTTTCTGACGATGTACACTGCCCCATCCCTCCTGATGGATACAATATAAACGACGACATATAAATGAAGGACATAAGTAAAAAAAAAAAAAAAAATAAAAAAACTAAAAAAAAGGTAAAGACTACAAAAAAACTAAAAAGAAAAAAGGGGAAAAAAAAATATTTCATCATTTACCGATTCAAAAACGAATGTATATACAGACCGGGATGACCGGGACACAACTGCAACAGGGACGCTGGGGGGCACAGGGGGATATATAAATGACGACGGGGCAATCATTAAAATCATTAGGTATAACTAAAAAAACTAAAAAAAGGTAAAAAACTAAAAACTAAAAAAAAGACCAATTCAAAAACGAGTGTATATACAGACCGGGACACCGGGACACAAATGACGACCGGGACACCGGGACACAGGAAGCGCCCGAACCAACTAGATGTTAGGGTGGCGCGAACCTACAATGGCAACAGTCAAGGAAGCTGCTAAAAAAAGCTGCTTAAAAAAATAGCTTCCAAAACTGAAGCTCCAGCACAAAAAAAAAATAAAAAGAAAAGAGAAAAAACTAAAAAAACTAAAAAAAAAGGTAGAAACCAAAAAAAAACTAAAAAGAAAAAAAGGTGAAAAACACAAAAATTTATTTCATCATATACCAATTGAAAAACAAATGTATATACAGACCAAGACACCGGGACACAAATGACGACTGGGGCACAGGGAATATGAATGACGACCGGGACACTCAAAGAGAAATTACAAACTGGGACACCGGGACGCAAATGACGACCAGGACACAGGGAATATAAATGACGACCGAGACACAGGGACACACGTATTCAGATCTATACCTCATGATTCTAATGATTGCCCTTGAGCTTTGTTGATGGTGATTGCTAATCGACGATTCCCCGTGTCGTCGTTGTTACTTATATATCCCCCTGTGCCCCCGGGCGTCCCCGTTATAGTTGTGACCCTGTGTCCCGGTCGTCATTTATATTCCCTGTGTCCCGGTCGTCATTTGTGTCCCGGTGTCCCAGTCTGTGATTTCTCTTTGAGGGACTGGGGCGTCATTTATATTCCTTGTTTCCCGGTCGTCATTTGTGTCCCGGTATCCCGGTCTGTATATACATTCGTTTTTGAATTGGTCTTTTTTTTAGGTTTTAGTTTTTTACCTTTTTTTAGTTTTTTTAGTTATACCTCATGATTCTAATGATTGCCCTTGAGCTTTGTTGATGGTGATTGCAAATACTAATCAAATTGGGAATTGATTATGACCGGGACACAGGGAGTATAAAAGACGACATAAGTGAAGACGACATAAAAACGGCGACATACAATATAAACGACGACATATAAATGAAGGACATAAGTAAAAAAAAAAACAAAAAAAAACTAAAAAAAAGGTAAAAACTACAAAAAAACTAAAAAGAAAAAAGGGGAAAAACAAAAAAAAATATTTCATTAT